>NW_020799951.1:0-50467 GCF_003590095.1 Trichoplusia ni
CTTGCGAAAAAGTATTCGTATCGTTAACGTGAGCGTTTTGTATGGAAACATAAACAGCGCCTCTAGTGTGCGTAATATGAACTAAATTTGTGAGCACGAAACATAAGTCAAGTAAGTTTTCGTATCGTATTCGTAACGTAACTATCGTAACCTTGAGTCGTTTGTATGGAGATAGGAAGCACGAAGGTATAAATTGACGTATCGTATCGTGATTGTCGAAGGCTGGCTTGCGAGTTTTACGAAAGTTTATTACACTTTAAATTTGACAGTGACAAAACTTTCGTCAGAGTTTCTTGGAAGATTTAAATAGTAATTAAGTGATTGTGTGACCGAATTTTGCTGAAAATGCTTAGATTAACAAGAAGCACCCATCGACGTAGCACGTTGTACCATTATCTTGCGGCGCGATTGATTGTTGAAAGTGGAAATGTACGAAGAGAAACTAGGTGAGTCATCTACTTACAATACTTTATGTAGAATAAATAGAAAATAAGTTGGTTTATTAATGTACTATTGTAATTTCAGAGAAATCTCGAGGAGAGCTCTCCTCAGAAAAAATATAGCCAATATTAACGTGCAATATCTAAGCGATACAGAATTTAGAAATAGATTTCGTTCAGTAAGGAAGCATTTTTGCATTTATGTCGCGAATTAAGGGTCAAATCTAGTCTATGACCAAGTAAAAGGATGGATCAGCCTGGAACATAAAGTAAGTGTAGTAAATACTTGAATTTACCCAAAATTTTAACCAATAGGTACATTTTTATGGGGCGCTCTACTAAATTTAATGGATATAATATTTTTTAAACACATATTCATTTATTATTTGTATTTCTAGGTACTGTGTGCTTATTTTATGCTACAGGCTCCTACCAAAGAATAGTAGGAATGGCTAAATGTTTAGGGCAAACCACAGTTAGTAAATATGTGAGACAGGTTACTGACGCCCTTGTAACCCCCTCAATATTAAATTACTTTATAAAATTTCCTGCGACCCTAGAGCAGCGTAATATTATAAAAACAAGTAAGTAGTAATCAAATTATAATAACTAAGTTTGCACAAATTGAGTGGACTGTATTGAATAGCGAAATTAAATAATAGATTAAATTACAAAAAATCCTTTATTTACAGATTTTATACAAAATTTGGCATCCCTGGAGTAATAGGATGCATAGATGGGTCTCATTTTCATATATTCACTCCAAAAAGAGACATTGAGCATTTATTTTATTGCAGAAAGCATTTCTACTCACTGAATGTGCAAATGGTGAGATATTAAATTTTAATATACCTCACTCAGCACCGATGGCCTAACATTAATTAATTACAATAATTATGTTGTACAGTTGCATCTTCATCCCACATTTTACATTTCAGATATGTGACAGTGAATGCCGAATTATTAGTGTTAATGCAAAATATGGAGGTGCTACCCACGACGCATTTATTTGGGAAAATAGTCAAGCCAATAGATATATCCAGGACATAAATAAAAATAATGAACAAGTTTGGTTTTTAGGTAGGTAAAAATGTATTAACCAATTAGAAAAAGATATGTTGCAAAATACTTAGGGCAGCAGGCAAGTTCCAGTAATTAAAATTTATAGATTTTTAATAACTTATTCTTTAAATAAAAAAAATTCCAGGTGATTCTGGATATCCACAGAGGCCTTGGATGATGACACCAATCCCAGATGCTGCTGAAGGTACGCCAGAGGCAAAATATAATACCATCCATGGGAAAGCCAGAGTTGTAATAGAAAATACATTTGGTAGACTTAAAAATAGGTGGAGATGCCTTTGTAAGGACCGGACATTACACTACACCCCCGAAAGATGTGCAACTATAATTATGGCATGTAGCGTTCTACACAACTTAGCGATAGATTTTATGGTGCCCGATCCTGAAGAAGATGTCATAGATTCTTTAGAATTAGGAATATCAGCAGTTTCTTCAGAAGAACCTCTTCGCGATCATGGTTCTAGAGATGATTTGATTCGCGGTAGAACACTAAGACAAATATTAGTGGATAGAATCAATAGACTACACATTGTTAATAATTAATTTAATGTTCCATTTTTTTTCTAGGTTTTGTGTTACCATGTGTCATAAGAGAATAATTGTATGAGAACTCTGTCTGTATTTTTTTTCTTTATTTGTAATTTTAAACTCATTGCACAGAGTGTTAAGTCTTAGCTAATTGTTTTTTATTTGTATTTTCGTGTTGTTACTTTTAAGCTCTATATTGTATTTTATAGAACGGTGTCGTCGCTAAGAGACTGTACATGTGCTGTTATTTTAATTTGAATTTTTGACGGTCATAAAGAGCTGTTTTGCAGCCAAGTTTTAGTAAATGGTTTTTGAATGTAGAAATGGTTTTTCTTTTGTGATAAATTAAAATTTCCAGATACTATTCCACTATTTAATAAAAAGTATTTCTCTATGAAATATAATTAAAAGATCTTAAATAATATATTGTCTAAGTTATTTATTAAGCTAATCTTTATCTACATACACAAATAAAACTTAATAACAATAAACAAACAAAACAATAAGCCTAACCAAATAACTTACTATTAGTTGCATATTTGGCGAAACAAATAATGTCCGATTTTATACACTTTTATTCGCCAAATATGCATCCAATACCTTCAAAGCTTCTTTAAAAAAATCCAGCCATTTAGCTTGCAACTGCAGCTCTACATCACGCTGTCTAATCCTCTCTCTTTCTAATTCTTCCGCAACTCGATCACGCTCTCTTTCATACTGCCTTGCGGACCCCTCACACTCCTTAAATACTTTTAAAATTTCATCGTCGGCTTTCTTCTTTTTCTTCGGCGGCTTCCAATGTGTGTCCATTGAAGCTATTGAAGGTGGTAGTGGATGCGCGGGAGGTGGAGGTGGAGCGATTGAGCGTTGGCTACTTGTTCCCGGAGTATTCCAAGCATCTGGCAAAATGATGGGCATTTAGGTAGTTATCTCGACTTAATGTGTTAGTTTTTAGTTTTAATGATTGAATTATAATTCATTTAGTACTAGTTATTTCAAACACAAAAGGTAATCTAAAGTATTTAAATTAAAAATATACCAACCGTCAGCAACGGGTGTTAGTTTTATAGGTATGTCATCAACAATAACTTCACTTGTTTTTGTGTTTGTTTCTTGTAGATGAGTACCTGACAAGCTCTCTTCCTCCTCAACATCAACCTAATTTTCATAAAAAAAATACATTAGGGAACACACATCATATGTTTCAAAGCAGTGCTAACTACTACTTATGTTTATTTTTTTATCAAAAGTCTGCTCTTGAGGATAATCAATAATGCAGATAACATCAAACTTCAAGAGACTAACAAGCATCATAATTCAAATAAATAATGTGGTAAAAACAAAAGCATGAGATTAAGTCATGCACCACTGCAAAAGAATTTTAAGTGTAACTATACTAACAAAAAAGAGCTTAAGTGGTGACCCTTTTTTGTTATTCTGGGGATTTATAAAGAGGTAGGTCCTTCTCATAGAGAAAACTTTTGACCACATTCAGTCCCGTTTAAGAATATCATATTCACATAATTCTTCAATGGTTACCAAGCTTATTGTATTTCTATGAAAATATACTATATGTCCAGTCATGAGCAATATGATGAGTACACAATCCAAAAGTTGAACACTTGACTTATATCAGTCTGAGGTAAAAACTATAATTTTAGTAACTATTTAAATAAACATAATTATCTTTGCTTATGACTGTATAATTATGTGCATCAAAAATTGAAAATAACTCATTTTAAATGTTACAAAGAAAAATTCTTAATCACACCTGTATGAAGCCAGCTTCTTGTATGGGCATTCCAGTAGCAGCCTGCACCCCAATTATATTCATAACCCTGGTTTCTAAGTCGGTTAATGTTAATTGAAGCGCAGGCCCACCACCTGTACCATGAGCTGACCTATTTATTTTGGCCCACTTTCGTTTCACGTTGTTTTTGAAATCACTCCAAACCTTAATATGAATAAAAAACACCACACCAATAATAGAGAAGGATGCCCAACGCCAACATAAAATGCATGCAATGAATTTCTACTTGTGAGATGAAACTATAACCATGGATAAAGATTTGAGACATACCTTTCGCCACTTTTCCTCTGTTCTAGAGTCGCCTGTGCCATCACTATTGAGCATATCCGAAAGCTCCTTCCATTTTAGCTGTACATAGTGTCTACCACGAGGGCCTCCGCTGGGTTTAGACAAGTCTCCATGCCTATAATAATTTAAATAATTTTAGAATTAAACGACTGTCTCCCATTCTATCTGGTATACACTTAATTTTAGACCTACATAAATATCATAAATTAAATACATACCCCATGGAAGTTTATTTCAATTTGATTCAAATTTGTTAAAGAACTATCAATTTAGCTTACCATTTTTTATGACCCAATTGTATAAATACACTACCTTTTGATTCATAATAATATGTATATTTAAATTTTCCATTAAAATATCATTTATCAACTGGTATGTTTACAATAACATATTAAATGAAATTTACTTACTTTTCCATGAATTCCACCATAATTGTGTATTGTGGGTGGCTGGTTCTCATTTTCTAAACTTCAGTGGTTTTGTAACTGCGATTGTAAATCCCGTTAACACTTTTAGATGTAAAGTAATACGAGTTCTTCACTTCACTTCAAAACAAAGTTGTCCTTGAATGAGCTTCGCGGCACAAAATGTCATGTCGTTCGTTTAGGAACACAGTTTCAAAATAAACCAAGTTTCAGTATTATATTAATTAAATACACCATTTATTTTAAATTAATATTAACTTTTATTAATGGTTCGTTGTAAAGCATTAATATTTAAATGGTTTTAAAGTTTTAAAGGCAGTGAAATCACTACGAACAAAATACGTTATAGTTTTTGAACGAAACGTTCAATCAATTTTACGATCCTTCGTTCAATGTTGTCCCTCCTTACTTACGTTAGTATGACGTCACTATCGAAATCGTATCGAGGTCTCGATACGATTACGATAGTGCTTCGTGCTTCCTACTTTAGTTGTATTCCGTTATCGTATCGTCAACTCGATACGTTAACGATACGAAACTTACAAATGTTCGTGCTAGGGGTACTGTTCGGCGTAACCAATGTTTGGACGTTGGACGGCACTATACACATCAAGCTCCCCGATGTTAACCGTCGCCGTGAGTTTAGTCACGAAGAGGTGATGGTGTTGTGTAGGGAGCATGGCAAGTCACTTCAAACTGAGGCTCCGTCTGCACCCAAAGCTACTGCGAAGATTCCAAGTCCGTCGCCGGTTGTGTAGGTGTCGGTAAAGCCAAACGTAATGTTCAAAAGAAGTGATAGAACTCCTCTCTTTCTAACCATCCAGTTTAATTGTTACACTATAACAAAGTGCTATGTTTCTTTTAATGCAAATATTGGTTTAATCTTTCTCTAGACAGTGTTAACTTTCCTTTTGCAGTCTACCGACTTTTGATTTTATTATTTTTTCTTGTATCAATCCTTTATTTCGTAGTGCTGACATTAGTTATGATAGTGACAGTGACAGTTGTCAAATGTCAATCTGTGAAGGATGCGTTCTGATTTTTTGTTTTTAAAATTATCTTTGTAACAGTCGACCGGCAGGTTACGCAATTTTATTTTAGTGAAATTAATTTTAGTAATTAGTTGTAGTTTCCCTCTTATTCTATTATTAGTATTTATTGTTTATATATATTTTATTTAGTATATCTTTGATGTCTGACGACTCATTTTATTCTGTCAGTGACAGTTCTTGTGACTCCTACACATCTATTAATGATACCACTTCAGTAAATAGTTACTTAATTGACGAATGTCAGAGGTACCCAAACTTTTTAAATAATAATAATAATAACTTTATTTCTCACCACAATATACAAAAATATTTTACATTGGCCAGATTCGGCAGTATACATAATCTAGGTAAGTATATATTGTGAGAGACTGGTGCCTAAGCTAGGCTCGAGGCCTGTATTTCAGGACAACAGGATCCCACCCCTTTACATTTTCATTTTGTAACTTATGTACTAGGCGCGTTGACAGAAAGTGATAAGGTTTTTAAACATTTACGCCGACAATTAAAGTTATTTCAGTTAACGTGAACAAAGGTTTAATTATGCGAGACGAATGTTAGTAAATGTGATGTTTGTGTGTGTGTGTTTGTGTGTGTGTGTGTGTGTGTGTGTGTGTGGGTGTTTGTGTGTGATTGTGTGTCTAGGTTATTATGTTATAAGCATGTTTTCAGTATCCGTATAGTTTAAATTTAGTAGCCAGTCAGCTAGCCTCTTTTTGCATTTATTTTTTGTGATTTGTAACACCTTATTAGTTTTGTTATATAGGTAGCCACCCAGATAGCAAAAGAAACGTTACGCAAAAGTAGTTTTATGACTTAGGTGATGGCGCTCCACTGGGTCATATCGTCTTTTCCCCCTGGATAGCATTGGATTATAAACCAGGCCAGTATGCTGTTTCAACAGAGTGTGTAGTATGAATAATTGTCGCACTGTAAGGACTTTACATTCTTTGTATAGCAAAATGTGTGTCATATTAATGCACAAAGTGTTCCCCAACACCATCTTGCTTGAGCTGTGAGACTAAGCGGACGTACTTATTGTTGTGATTATAATGAGACATTTTTAATTACAAATATTAATTAGTAATATTTTTTTTTTGCAAACCTGCAAAAATGAAGTGTGTCGCGTGTATGCATCTTTATACATTGTACAAGATGAAGCACTTTTATTAAGTACTAAAGAGTGTTTTCTGTGTTAGTATGTCTAACCCAGGAATAAGCCCTTTTGGGCGTAGCCAATTATTACGGCGTAGTCCACCGCCGACGCCTTCGCCGTCTGAACAACACCAGACTCTTGGAGACCCAGAGCCGCCAGCGTCCACTGAGCCTGAAGTGGAATACGTTTCTACGCCGGAGATCCAGAAATGGTTGACCTCTATCGACTCCATTATGTCGGAAGTTTGTGGTATCGTAGCAGAAGGTAAAATCAATAACGACCAGAAACTCCGTGTCACCAACCTATGCCGTAAGGTCTCTCATGGGACATCTCAGATGGCGGTACTATACCAGTCCCTGAAGCAGAAGGCAATCCAGGCCCATGTCACTATACGACAACTGCAAGGAGAACAGGACATCGCGTACTCCCTCCAAGAACTAAGACAGGTTGTAGCAGCTGAACGCCAGTCAAGTTCTACTTCATATGCCAATATGGTAAAAAAAGGAGAGGACAAATTTGTACGCCCAGCCAATCTCAGCTCTCTTGCTATTTACCCAAATGACAAGACGCAGAGCAGTGATGACACCAAGACCCTTGTCCAGAAAATTATCTCGCCTGGAGAGCTGAAACTTCGAGTCCGTGGTTTGAAGAAAATTAAAAACGGAGGAGTTATTATCAGTGCGGACAGCAAAGGCGACATAGAGAAGCTGAAAACTTCAGAAAAATTGGTTTCTTCAGGCCTCAAAGTCGAAGAACCCTTAAAGCGCCGTCCTCGTATCGCAGTCGTTGGTGTCCCGGTAGCCCTTACTGAATCGGAGGTAATGGAGTGCATTTTTGAACAAAACTTCTCTGAAAAATTGCTGAATACTACGCGTGCGTCATTTCTAAGTGATGTAAGATTGAGCCACAAGTCGGGTAAGAAAGATCGTCCTACCTGTAACTACATTATTGAAGTTCCAGCTAGCATTAGAAAAATGCTGATTAATCAAGGCCGTATTTTTATTAATTGGACGTCGTGCCCAGTAAGAGACTTTACAATAGTGACCAGATGCTTTAACTGCCAACAGTTTGGTCATGCAGCCAAGTTTTGCCGCGAAACAAACCCTACTTGCAACCACTGTGGGGAGATGGGACATTCTTTTAAAGAATGCAACAACAAATCCGCTCCTGCCCAATGTGCAACCTGCAAGCGATTCAAGCGTAAATGTGACCACCCTACTGGCGATGAGAACTGCCCAGCACGCAAATATGCAGAAGACAATTATATACACACGATAGATTATGAAGGCGCCTAAGAGCGCCGATTATTTTACTTGTAAGTAGCACTTAAACACTACATTTAACTTTTCTTTTTGTACTAACTTATTTACATCTTAACGAAATGATAGATAATCTCTTAAGCGAAATTGATCATTTTTCCGTATCTGAAGCAATAATCTACAATGTCGAAAACTGCAAAAAGAATATTCCTACTGGTGAAAAACTACTAACTTTCCTAACTCAGAATATTCGTAGTATTAGCCGAAATTTTAGTGGGTTTGAAGTTCTTTTACAGAACCTTGATATAAGCTGTGACATCATAGTACTTACAGAATGTTGGTTATCAAAACAAATAGATAATTTGCCATTGCTAGATGGTTATACTATGTATAAAACCGCGATAAATGTCAATCAAAATGATGGCCTGGTTATATATATTAAAAATACCCTAAAAGTAGCAGTAGAATAACCCTTATTCCAAGGCTTTAATAGCCTCTTGATTAGAATTAACCTAAACATAGTAGCATTGGCTATATATAGGCCACCATCTCAAAATGTTGATACTTTTTTAAACTCGCTTAGTATAATCTTAGAACAGCTTTCGTCTTATAATAATATCATACTTTTAGGCGACATAAACATAAACATTGTTTCTAGGAAAATTAACACTCATGCGCATAACCACCTCAATATCTGTACATTCCATGGACTATGGCCAGCTCATGATTACCCTACACACCAAAGTGGTTCATGCTTAGATGACATATTTATAAAGTCTAAATTACCATCAAAAACTTATATTACGAATTCATCGCTTACTGACCACCAAGCAATATTACTAACATTACAAACCTCGTTACCTAGAAAAAACTGCATGTGTCAGAAAATACTACAGACCACGTTAGTGATGAGAGGCCAGGACAGCAATATAAGCTTTGTTTTGACTGTTTTACTCATGATGTAATTTTGACATTTGACTAATGAATTTTACTACAGGGAAAATGAAATAATTAGGAGAATAATTAGGAAACAAATATGTATCTAAATTTATTTTATTTCTGCAATTTACTGTTTACTAAATGTAAATATAGTTGTAATCTCAAGGTCTATTTTTCATGAAACATGATAACTGTATATTTTAATTATAACAAGGCAAGGGGAATAGACAACTACATAAGTGATATTGCCATTCCTACTTTTATACATAACACATAATGTACATAAAACATAATAATTGTATTGTATAATACATAAAAAACACATCGTCATCATATCATAATCAATTAATAATAAAACAAGAGACTTAACTTTGAAGAGAAGTAGTCCGTTCCGTAGTCGAAGCTCAACTGGCTGGCGACGCACCGTCCATCGCTTTTATACTGTACCGTCTAAGTCAATTGACAACTAATAACAACATCCGTTAAAATAAGTTACATTTTAAAATTACTACTAACACTTTAAATTATTATTTTGATGATTTGTAATTAATATTTAATATTTTACTAATATTTAAATAACCGACATAATAATATTTCATACCGGAAGTTCTGTTAAAAAGTATCTATTTTAATCTTTGAGGGTAGATCAATTGAAAATTTGAATCACATCAAAATAATTTTACAGATACCATCACGGCCATACTGACATGTACTTCGTTCTCGAAGTACAAATTACCTTACATTTAATGATCAACATACATAATACTTAGTCTAATACATTTTTTTACATTGTTACCGTCGATCTTTTCACATTAAGATGACGAAATAACAACGGTCAGTTGTTTTAGACATTAATCTAGCCCCACACCTGCTGCGCATGAGACAGGCTAGAATAAAACAACTAACTTCAGCAGTTCCAATTTCACATTCATCATAACATGTGGTGTTGAAGGAAAACAAACAGTTTAATTAAACATGATCAAATATACATTGTTCTTAACAAATCATTAATTATAATCACTATATGACACAAATACAATTTTTAAATTTAAATCTTTATAATTTTAAACATTATTGTCGTCAACCCATACACCTGACCATAATCTCAATTTATCTTTAGCTATGGTTATGTTCCTTAGGTTACCTACTCCTCTAAGAGAATACCTATCATGTGGTAGAATGCCAATTATTTCGTAAGGACCCTTGAACCTGGGACTTAGCTTATCACGACGCCTATGGTCTTGGTTTACATATACGGTGTCACCAACATTAAAAACCTTGTTATCTCGCCTCACAACATCAAAACGGTTTTTGAATTTATCGGCCTCTGAACATAAACGCTGATAAGCTAGTTCGCGGTCCGCCCTTACATCAAAGTTATTTTCGGAAATAATAATATCATTTAGATGAGCTTGGATAGACGGAATATTAGCATTACAACCAATGAGCAAACGGATTGGTGTGAAACCGGTAGATTTCTGGACAGTGGTATTAATTGACTGCTGTACTTTCCACAACCCGCTTGGCCAGTCTGACGAGCCATTACATGTAGTATTTAACATGTCGATAACAGTACTAACATACCGTTCCACTTGTCCATTACCCCTTGGTGTACCCGTGGAAATCATATGGTGTTCAATATGTAATTCATTAAATAAAGAACGAATTTGGGTGGAGCTGAAATTAGTTCCCCTATCTGTTATTACTGTTGACGGAGTTCCGAATAAAGTAATGGTTTCTCTTATAATGGGTACAAGTTCTTGGGCATTAAGAGTTTTGAGAGGTTTCAATAAGCAAAATTTTGTAAATCCATCCACTATAAGTAGAATATATTTGAAACCTTCGCTGGTTAGTGTAAATGGACCTGTACAGTCTATATGAATCGTGTGAAAAGGAATTGGGCTTTTATTAATAGGATGTAAAAACCCTTGCTTGGGACCTGAATGACCTTTACGTTCGATACATATTAAGCAGTGTTTTAAGTATTTTCTAATGAAAGCGGACATGCGAGGAAACCAAAAATATTCAGAAAGTTTTTTGAAAGTTTTGTCAACTCCTACATGACAGTTCTCGTCGTGAAAAAGTCTTAAAAGTCTAAATCTTGTGCCTTTAGGAACATACAGCTTTGATTGATTGGGTCTGACCTTATAAAATAACAAATGATTATGTAAGAAGTATCGATTTTCATCTAGTTCACCGGATACAACTTGAGAAATCAGATTTTGAGTTTCTGGGTCGTTTTGTTGTGCAATTTCTAACCAAGACTGTGGTTCTTCAATTAAATTAACAACCTTAGTTTCACTTTGAGTCTCATTATTATTAGATTTAAGAGGACTGGGGTTCTCAACAGGATTACGGCTAAGAAAATCAACGTGGCCTATGTATTTACCTTTTTTATATACTATTTCAAAATCAAAGTCTTGTAAAAAGGTCCACCATCGGGCAACACGGGGAGTTAAATCTTTCTTATTCATTGTAGCTTTAATAGAATTACAATCTGTAAAAATTTTGAATTTAATACCCAGAAGGTATACCCTAAAATGTTTTAATGCATTAAAAATTGCCAAAGTCTCTAAATCATACGAACAGTATTTAGATTCTGCAGGTGATGTACGTCTGCTGAAGTAGGCTATTACTTTCTTATTATTATTTATTTTTTGTACAAGAATTGCACCATAACCTAGAGAGCTAGCGTCTGTATAAAGTTCCGTTTGAAACTTAGGATCAAACACAGTTAATAAGGGTTTAGAAGATAAATGTTTTATAACATAATCTCTAGCCGCATCCTGTTGGGCTCCCCACTCCCACTTTTCATTATTTTTAGTCAGTTTTGTTATGGAAGCAGTACGAGCAGCGAAATTTGGGATAAATTTGCGGAAATAACTGGCAAGACCCATAAACTGGCGTACCTGTTTTACGTTACTAGGGACAGGGGAGTTTACTAGATCAGCTACCTTTGTATCACTTGGCCTAACACCTTCTCGTGAAATAACTCTACCTAAATATTCTATGCTTTCGACGAAAAATTTACATTTTTTGATATTTATAGTGAACCCGGCATGGGACAGTGCTTGAACAGTTTCGTTTAAATAACACAGACCCTCATCTATCGTTGAAAATGGAATGAGAATGTCATCGATATAGACTAGTAGAAACTTTAAGTGTTGAACGGCCTTCGTGATTGCCCTTTGAAAAACAGACGGTCCATTACAGATGCCAAAGGGCATTTTCAAAAATTCGTAATGGCCGTCGGGAGTCACGAAAGCAGTGTATTTTATAGAATCAGAAGCTACTGGAATTTGGTAAAATCCGTTTTTCATGTCGATAGAAATGAAATATTTAGCTCTACCTAGCCTGTCTATCTGGTCTTCGATGAGAGGAAGGGGGTATCGATCTTTTTCCAAAATTTTGTTTAATGCTCTATAATCTATACAGAGCCTATCACTTCCATCCTTCTTTTTGACTAAAATAACTGGGTTTGCAAAAGGAGAATCACTTTCCCGGATTATGTTTTGTTTCAAAAGTTCTTGAACTATCTCATTAACCTTCTCCCTCTCAATCGGTGCCAGACGATAAGGGCGATAATATATGATTTCATTCTTAACTAATCGCAATTTTAATTCACCGGTCTTTACTGTACTAGTCTCATCCAAGACGGAAGGATATTTATGAAAAAATTTTCTTACTTTTTCTTGCAGTTCTAAATCAAGATGCTCAATTTTTGAAGTTAATTCATTTAATTCTGATATATCAGTAAGTACATTTACTTCCGTCTTGGTTTGAACTGGCTTCCTAAACAATTGACTACCTAATGAATCTGTAACAATCTGCACGTCTGGGTACTGAACAGCGTTTCTGCCTATAAGTAAATTATATTGAAAATCATTATCCCTGACAACATGTATATCTAATTCTAAACAAACTTCTTGGAATTGGACAAGCACGGTAATGATAGCAAAAACATAAATTTTATTTGATCCTATTCCGTTTAAATAAATTGACGTTGGTGAGAAATGGCATCCCAAGCGTCTTGCTACTGATTCTTTTATTAAACTACAATTGGCTCCTGTGTCTATTAATGAATCAATTGGTACTCCATTAACTATGACACGAGTTAAGTTTAGTTCGGTCTTTCTAAAAAAATAACTGCCTTATTTGGTACTATGGTAATGGATGAAGAATTATTTGACTCGGCTCTTTGCTTATGATAGCACACCGATTCAGTGTGACCTATCTTTTTACAATATGTACATATTATTGTACGAGGATCATTAGGTCTAGATGATTGTGGGGCTTGGAAAGTAGTGGAGCTGTGAACAGATGTTTGCCTATTTTTAGGGCAAAATGACTGTACATGGCCAGCTTTATTACAAGTGAAACACTTCTTTTCACCAGAAAGTTTGGGTACTTTAATTCCCGAAGGACCTGAATCACTACTTTCTAACGGTCTCTTTTTGGATTTGGCATAAATTGAGAGGAGAGATATAAGGGCAGCAGTTGTAGTGACGCCGCTATTGAGTGAGGCCATCCTAACGTCAACATCAGTTATCCCACCGCAAACTAATTCAATGAGTTGTTCATCGGTGAAAGAAATTTTTGTATTTCGATACAGTCTTATTTTTTCTCTAGCGTACTCCCCATAAGAATCAGCAGAATCTGATGTATGTAAAACTGCCTTGCTAAGTCTCTCGGATAAGTTTTTCTTTTCGGGATAGGCATCGATAATGTCCGTAGAAAACTTTTACCAAGATCTACCTTCTGATGGTTCCCAAGACTCGAACCAAGTTACAGCGGAACCTCTGAGAGACTTACCAGCTTTAGCTGCCGTCTTGATACTGCTCCACTTCAAATCGGCACGGAGAGCTTCAATGCTGCCACACCAACTCTTGGCTCCGCAATCATTCTTGTCAGGGTCAAATAGTGGCAGAGCGATGTCATCATCTTTTTGTTGGGTTGTAGATACAGCATCCCGGATTGCTTTCAGAAGATTGGTAATCACTTCAGAATCCATCCTAAAAATATAATAAAATGAATTAACTATGAGAGGCGAAGGAGGTATCCCACTTCTGATGTCAGAAAATGCTACAGACCACGTTAGTGATGAGAGGCCAGGACAGCAATATAAGCTTTGTTTTGACTGTTTTACTCATGATGTAATTTTGACATTTGACTAATGAATTTTACTACAGGGAAAATGAAATAATTAGGAGAATAATTAGGAAACAAATATGTATCTAAATTTATTTTATTTCTGCAATTTACTGTTTACTAAATGTAAATATAGTTGTAATCTCAAGGTCTATTTTTCATGAAACATGATAACTGTATATTTTAATTATAACAAGGCAAGGGGAATAGACAACTACATAAGTAATATTGCCATTCCTACTTTTATACATAACACATAATGTACATAAAACATAATAATTGTATTGTATAATACATAAAAAACACATCGTCATCATATCATAATCAATGAATAATAAAACAAGAGACTTAACTTTGAAGAAAAGTAGTCCGTTCCGTAGTCGAAGCTCAACTGGCTGGCGACGCACCGTCCATCGCTTTTATACTGTACCGTCTAAGTCAATTGACAACTAATAACAACATCCGTTAAAATAAGTTACATTTTAAAATTACTACTAACACTTTAAATTATTATTTTGATGATTTGTAATTAATATTTAATATTTTACTAATATTTAAATAACCGACATAATAATATTTCATACCGGAAGTTCTGTTAAAAAGTATCTATTTTAATCTTTGAGGGTAGATCAATTGAAAATTTGAATCACATCAAAATAATTTTACAGATACCATCACGCGCGACATCGCGGAGTTCGCGACAGCTGAGGTACGCTCCGCCTCACCTCGGGGGAAAGAGACGGGTTGCGAATACAAACATTTTTCGTCCTTGTCGCACCGTGGTGGACCCGGAGTGCGCGGCGGTTATTTGCAAATTATTGGACTCTAATTTTGATTCTCAATAACCAAGATAATGCCGATCTGCGGGGCTTGCGGCTCGATGATAGTGGATCGCTGCTTTATGGAGTGCTCCAATGGGAGGTGTAAGAAAAGTTACGATATAGCATGTCTTGAGGTTGATGTGGAAGTATTTAAGTCTTATACGGAAGAATATAAATTAACTTGGGTTTGTCCTGAGTGTATATGCTTAATGCCGAAAAGAGGGAACGTGGATACCCCGATTGTCGTTAGGACACCTGCATCTAAAGGTACCACCTCCATCCCACCCATTGATAACATAAATATGAAGAGAGGTAGTCAGGCCTGTTGTTCACCAACAATGGATGCTGATTCAATGCTGCTTGAGGAATTACGAGACTTTCGAGCTGAAATTATGGTCCGTATGGACAGCCAAGCTGAAACGATTAATGTCTTGTTGAATCAATTCAGCCAAACAAGATCCGATTTAGATAGTATTATGAAACTGATGAGGGTACTGGAAGAAAAAGTAGCTACAAAACAAACTCGTGACATATCGAACGAAACAGTCCAGAACCCTCCTTCTACGTTCGCCGAAATAACTAGCCAACAGAAGAATCCTAATACTAAAAAAAAACAGAAAATTTCTAAAACTACCACCACCACAACGCACAAAGATAATAAAGGTGGGGCCACGAAGGCCGCAGTGTTGCCGATAACGGAATCGGCAGTTATCACTGCCTTACCAACGAGCACACCCCATGAACAAACGGATGTAGAGGAGGGCGACACTGGAATGGGCTGGACAACAGTTACGAAGAAAAAAAATAACAGACCACCTAAAAGCGTAGCAGTAGGAACAAATAAGGAATTGAAAGCCATACAAGCAACGGAAAGAAAAAAACACTTGCACGTGTGGCGCCTGCATCCTGAGACTACCATTGAAGCTATAACAGACCATGTAAATAGTGTGTGTGGCCCTGATGTGCATATAAAAGTTGATAAAATCGTTCATAAAACTAAAAGAGATTATGCATCATTTAAAATAGAAGTACCTGAAAACTGTTTCCAGAAATTAAATCAGCCTGAAATCTGGCCCATAAACACCGAGTTTAATGAGTGGATTTGGTTTCGAAACTCCACGAAAACCGGAACAAATTAACACCATTGACATTTACTACCAAAATGTTAGAGGGCTTCGAACAAAGCTGAATGACTTCAGAAGTAGCGTAGAATTAATGGATGCAGATATATACGCAATCACGGAGTCGGGTTGCAACCCTTCTATACATGACGCAGAATGAATCCCGCCGGGTTATAAAATACTTCGCTGCGACCGAGCGGACGGTCGAAAGCAGGGAGGCGCGCTTTTAGCGGCCACACATCGGTTCGAGCTGCGACAAGTGTACGTGAGTGACGTAGATATAGACAGCTGTGTTTTTGAATTAGTCAATGCAACAGTTTACTTAAATAGACGATTTTTATTTTTGTGCTCAGTGATTTATATTCCGCCTGGTAGTTCGGAGAATGATTGTATGGTTTTGTTTGGTATATTAGAGAAACTATGTACTAAGTATAAACAAATTACTGTGATAGGTGATTTTAACCTTTATTCGTGTCCGATAAATGTGAGGAGTTATTATGAGTATTTTTTGTCCTTTTGCGAATTCACTCAAAACAATAATGTCTCTAATTGTTTAAATAGGCAACTAGATTTAGTATTGAGTACGGGTTTGAGCGAGGTGTCAGTAGTGAGGGCGGACGGGTCGCTCGTGCCCGTGGACGCACACCACCCGCCGCTCGCGGCGTGCGTGCAGCTCGCGGGTGCGAGCGCCCCGCGCCCCGCCCCCGCTAGCGCCGGCAGCGCAAGCATTTCTAGAAACCGCGTTGGGATTTTTTTAAAGCGAATTATGAATTATTATACTCTATGTTATTAAATACTGATTGGACCGATATGTATGAGCTGAGAGATGTGGACGATATTTTGAATCTATTTTATGATAAAATAAATACCATTTTAGATGCAAGTGTTCCGAAGAAAACATTAAGTGTTAAACAGCGATATATTTACCCCAAATGGTACACTAATGAGATAATTAAAAACTTAAAAATTAAAGCAAGTCTACATAAAATATATAAAACCACTAAATCAACTAGTACCTACCACGAATATTCAGAATATAGGTCACTCATTAAAAAACTAATAGAAATGGCGCGCAAGCAGCACGAAACTATTATTCAAGGTCAGTTCGCGAAAGACCCTAGATCGTTTTGGCAATATATAAGGTCACAGAAAAATACAGCGGCTAGGCAGGACATAGTGAAGGACGGTCAGTATTTGTCGGACGAGGAGTGTGCGGAGCAGTTCGCGAGTTACTTTAAGTCGGTATATAGTAATGCTCCGCCACGACTAGACGCAGAAGAGGCGGCAGCTGAAGCGGGGGACACTGGTAGCCAATGTTTACAAATAAATAAGCTTAGTCTTAAGGATGTTAGGAGTGCTCTCGACCGCCTCAAGCCGAAGCGATCTGCGGGCCCGGATGGTTTACCAGCGTTCCTTTTTAAAGATTGTGGTAGGGTACTCGCGGAACCTTTACTTTTTGTAGTTAACACTTGTCTTCAATCTGCGAAGTTCCCAGACAAGTGGAAGATTACGCGAGTCATTTCAGTGCCGAAGGGCAGGGCGGGACCGGACATCAGTGGATACAGACCAGTAGCTGTGTTATCGACGCCAGCAAAGGTGTTCGAGTCTGCCATTCAGCGCTGTATGCAAGAGCAAGTACGCGGACAGTTATCGGATGCTCAGCACGGATTCCGTCCGGGGCACAGTACTGCTACCAATCTACTGGATTTCATGGGACGCGTGGTGCCGGCTGTGGATGCTGGGGGGCAGGTGGACGCAGCTTATTTTGATTTTAGAAAAGCTTTTGACACCGTAGATAATAACATCTTACTGCGAAAGCTAGCCGAGTTCGGATGCGCCCAGCATCTATTGCGGTTTTTCGCTAGTTACATGCAAGACAGACAGCAGTATGTGGATTACAACGGATGTGAATCTGATCCATATTACACCTGGTCGGGGGTAAGTCAAGGCAGCAATTTGGGTCCTCTGGAATTCCTGATAGTGATAAACAATCTGCCGGAAGTCGTAAGGCATGGCGTTTGTTTATTATTTGCGGATGACTTTAAGTTGCTGCTGGAGATTAGGTCCGAATCAGATTGCAGACGCCTTCAGGAGGATATCGATAGCATAGTACAATGGAGTCATGAAAACAAGCTGTACTTCAACGTATCCAAGTGCTCGTTGATGAGCTTCACCCGCGCTCGGGCACCTGTGCGCTATGATTATGTGGTAGACGGGGCGCCACTACAACGAGTCACCGAGGTGCGAGACTTAGGTGTTTTCATGACTCTCGATCTGACATTCCGGGAGCACATAAACAGAGTCTGTAAGAAAGCATACAGAAACCTAGGATTTATTTTGAGACAGACACATAGCTTCACCAACATCACAGCAGTCAGGGTCCTATATGATGCACTAGTCAGGAGTCATCTGGAACATAGTGCGGTCATATGGGCTCCTACATGAAGCGAAGTACGCGGTAATGTTGGAGCGCGTTCAAAATAAGTTTACTCGCCACCTGTACAGGAAACTATATGGGGTATATCCGTTTTACCCACTGATGTATCCCACCCTGTTCGTTCTGGGCATGGTTGGTTACAATCAACTGCGTGTCAGACGAGAGTTTGCACTGGTTGCCTACTTGATGAAGGTGCTTCGCGGATTGGAGAGTCACCCGGCAGTGCTGCAGCGCTTGAGCCTGTGTGTGCCGGACCGCTACGTGTGGCGGCGGCGAAGCCCGCCTTTGCTACTGGTACCTACAGCGAGAACCAACTTACTCGCCAAAGCACCCATAACCAGAGCCATCTGTATCATAAACGATCTACATAGCAGCATTGATGTTTTTACATGTTGTTTTGGTGAATTCGCAAAGGAATTATTATTTATTTTATGTTACAAACACAATAGTATATAATTTTAACTTTAGTGGATTACCATGATTGTAAATAATCTAGTTTTTAGTTCTTAGCTGTCGTATTAGGATAAGAAATCCTGTAAAGATAGTTTAAGGTGTTTTTTAAATAAATAAATAAATACTGTGTAGTGACAGGATTAACAAGTCAAGTAGTGGTCTTTCACCATTTTTTAAAAAACGTCAAGTGACTGCGCGCGTCTAATACTCACGGGCAATGCATTCCACAGACGTGTAGCTTGGACCGTGAAGGATTTGTCATAAAATGATGTCGAGTGCATTGGCATTTTCAATTTTAGATTTTCTGATGACCTGAGAGATTTTGCATGTGTATCACAAATAAACTCAAAACGATTTTTGAGATAAAAAGGGGTTCTAGGGTGGAAAAGAATTTTGTAAAGCAAGGAAAGTATATGAGCATTCCGACGAAGTCTTATTGGAAGCCACTTGAGTCTTGCGAAATTCTGAAACATGATCATACTTGCGCAAACCAAATATGAATCTTATACAGACATTCTGAAGACGTTCAAGTTTATTCAGCTGGTCCTCTCTGAGATCAAGATAGCTGGCATCAGCATAGTCAAGAACAGGAAGAAGAAGAGATTTTGCAAGCGCAATTTTTGTAGCAGTGGGTAGGAAATTCCGCAACCGTCTCAAGGATCCCGCAGACGCAAATAACCGCCTACTGTTTCCTGCATCTGCAGTTCCCAAGACATCCTACTATCCATATGTAGCCCAAGGTTCTTCACTGCGGGACTAAAGGGAATCTGGATTCCGTCGAAAATAACTTGGGGAAGGTGGAACCAGTCTATTTTCGAGACCATTCGTGAGCTACCTATGATAATAAGCTGAGTTTTTAAAGGGTTTATTTTAAGCCCACAACACCTACTCCACTCAGCTGTATGTGATAGGTCTTTGTTGATATTTCCAATGGCTTCTGATAGTAGACACAAAGGAGCCTGCGAGTAGATTTGAAGATCATCTGCATAAAGGTGATAGAAAGAAAGGAGATTGTTGGTGATTGAATTTATAAAAATAGCGAAAAGTAATGGAGACAAAACGCCACCCTGCGGCACACCAGCGGTCGTATCGCACCATGACGAACATTTATCGTCAATACGAACACGTTGCCGCCCGTACAGGTAACTGTGAAACCAGTCAATGGCCGTTGGAGATACATTAAGAGAGCTAAGCATACCGAGCAAAATGTCAAAATCAACGGTGTTAAAGGCATTACTAAAGTCTAGGAGAGCAAGAACCGTTAATTTCCCATTTTCCATGCCCAGCCTGATGTCATCCGTAATGTTAACCAAGGCTGTCAGGGTACTGTGACCAGGGCGGAAACCAGATTTAAAGGGATTAAGAAGTCTATTCTTGGATAGGAATGAACTTAACTGATTGTGAATAAGACGTTCTAGGACTTTGGATAGGAATGGTAATATGGATATGGGACGATACTCGGAAAAGGATTTAGGAGTGACTTTCTTTGGTAAAGGAGTAATTTGGGCTTCTTTCCAAGCGTCCGGAAAAACACCACGGGATATGGAATAGTTCAGGAAATGGCATATGACAGGAAGGATTTCATCAAGGATAGGGAGGATCATTTTACGGCTGACACAGTCGCTTCCAACTGCATCAGAGGTAATGGATGCAATGCTCTTCTTAATATCACAAGCGGCAAATTGACTAAAGACGAAGGAAGAATAATCTGGGGTTGGAACACTAGAAAGAGTGTTTAAAGTATTTAGTTTTGTCATCCTATCAAAATTAGGAGACGAAGAGAAATGTTGGTTTAATGAGTCGATATTGACATCCTGAGAAATATTTTCATAGCGTGATTTTCCAATCCCCATTGATCTTAGAAATCTCCAGACCTTAGCCGGATCTTCGTTTTCAACTGATGCGTGAATATGATGGCGTTGAGCATTCCTACACACCTTGTTGCAGTGATTTCGTACATTAACATATTTCTCCCAGTTCGCATGATCAGAGCAGGCCTTGTACCTCGACCTGGCTGCAACCTTTTTGCCCATTAGCAGCTTTATTTCCTCGGTGAGCCAAGGCGCAGGTAAATGCCTGACCTTAAATGAACGAACTGGAGCATGGACGTCGTACAGAGCGATTAGATTACGTGAAAAAAAACTCTACCTTTTCATCCATGCCTGGGGAAGAAAGTAATGGCGACCAGTCAATATTAGCAGCATCCTCACGAAGTCTCCCAAGATCCATGCCACCAAAATTACGCTGCAGAAGAGTTCTTGACTTTGCTTTAGGAGGACGGATTTTATAAGAAAGAAATATAAGGTCATGATAGGAAAATGCATCAGCCGTACATTGGCCGTGTTTGGCCACGTGATCACAGGACGAAACAAAAATTAAATCAAGAAGTGAGGGAGTTGAATGAGGAAAATGATGAGTTGCGTTAAGAGGAAGTATTGAAAGATTGCAAGAATTGACAATAGAGTTAAGAGACACAGATCGGTAATCATTTTTAAGAAGACAGGTGTTAAAATCACCCATGATTATAATGTGACTGTAAGAAGTTACCACGTTTTCTAAAATGTTTTCTAAGGAAGAAAAAAAGTTTGTACGCAAAGACGGACAGTAATAAACTCCAAGTAGAATTTTAGTGGGAGTCATTGTAAGTTCCAGGAAGAGATGTTCCCCGGCATTTGGTGGCGGAGGTTGTGCTGACACATTTACAATTGAAAAGGAAATGTAAGTCCGCAAAAATATGGCAACACCACCACCGCCACCACTTGCGCGGTCGTTTCTAACTAACTGGAATCCTGGCAACGTGTAGGTACTAGATGGGAGGCAAGGTTTGAGCCACGACTCAGAAACTAATATTGCGTGAACATTCTTACAGTCAAAACTTGCCAGCATATCAGGAAAATGAGCCGGAATGCTCTGTGCGTTTATGTGAACTACATTAAAATTCCCAGGAACATCAGAAAAATGCGCAGTTAGTGTATCAGCTAGTGAGGGTAGACTTGTGAAGCTGTCGTCACTGTTACTAGCGGAATAGTAGACATCTGGTTCGCTACTATCATCACATAGAAGACATAAAGAGTGTATAATGTGATAAAATAAATAAGTATGTTGTGTTAAGTTATAAATAAATAAAAATATATTAAAAGGGGACAGCCAAAATCCACCCGCCGGTTGTTCAAGAAAGATATATATAAAGATTACAATAGTATAATTTAACACTTATAGTGGTGGTCCGGGCAAAACGGTAGGTATTCGAAAATAGCACTCTGACAGTAACAGGCAATAACAAACATAACGAGAATACCAGTCCCATTTATTGTCTTTGACGCATCTGTGATATAGTGACAGCTGGTCCATTGTCAATGTCATATTCGTCACAATAATGCGACACACAGCAATGAAAACTTATACCCACTTGTTTACTTAAATTCTATAGTATTAAATATAAAAAGAACAGAAGCTTATAACGGAATGGGTAACATGGACAAAACTACAAAAAGAAACATAGTGGGTAGGCAGACATGAGTAGTGAAGAATTGAAGAAAGAAAAAATTGTATTACCCAGACACAGCACTGTAACGAATGATACTACTTCTTATTGGCAGCAGCTCGCTTGGGCCTGCTCATGGTTATAGGCTTCTTTGGTGTGGCAATAGCAGCAGAATTCGCCGGCGACTCGGTGGTATCTTGCGGCTGTAATACGTTTAGCTCCGCAACAGATGATTTGTGATGCCGCGAGCCATCGGGAGCCAGAACATAAATACATCCATCTCTTGTCCAGCACCTGGTTACCCCAAACCTTTTCCGTGCAGCCATGAACAGGTCATGCCTTGACTTTGTCAAAAACTCCGAGATGGTGATTCCAGTACTCTTTAATTTGGTTTTGTCAAACCATATATTATTACGAACCGTCACATCTCGTAGCTTAACTAAAATAGGACGTAATCTTGAAGAGGAGGTGGAGCGCCCCATTCTGTGACAGCGCTTTACATCATCTGCTGTGAACCCATCCAGCCTCAAGCGTACTTTGACTGTGTCGACCACCACTGCGCCGTATCTTCATCTTTCCTCTCAGGAATGCCATGCAGCAGCAAGATACTTCGTCGCCCACGCATCTCCATAGAGTCTACGGTCTTGGCCAACAACTCTATCTGCTGTTGCAGGCCATTGACCGCCTGAGTGATGAATTCCTTGAAGACAGCAAAGTCGGAGGCCAATGTCGAGATGTTGCTTGAGTCCACTGGCGCCTTCTGCAGCTTTTCTTCAAATTCTGCCATCCGCTTTTGGAAGATATCCATCAGGCCAGTCACAGTGCTGTTTAAGAGATCCATTTGTGATAAATTACAATTTGAAACTTTACTAGTGATTGAAAGGAAACACTTCACCGGCAGGTAGCTTTGTCTAAGCTATTATTGGTACCATTAATCCAGTATAGAATACTTATAAATTTAATTTTAATTAAAAAAATTGTACAGAGCTAATTATTTTGTTGTTGACTTTTTAACTACCCACAATGGGCCATGGTATTACATACATTTACTTAGATTTAAGAATTAGGAAGATAAAGGTTGTAGGGACAACTCAGCTAGACTTTCCAGTAACAGTTTACGAACCCTCACTTTAAATGCCAAACGGTTGGTGGACATCCTGATTTCGAGGAGAAGAGAGTCCCAAAGTGAAACGGCTTGTACAGGGAAAGAAGAGTTGAGGAAACCAGAGCTATGGGAAGGGCACAAAAGAAGAAGATTATATGAAGACTGGTGGTCGCGGTTGTGAGTGTCGCACAGATAGCGGAAATAAGGTGATAAGTAAGCAGGGGGAGAGGGGGACGTCAAGAAAGAAAACAGAGTACAGAGAGCCCGCATCTTACGGCGCTCGCGGATGGGAAGCCAGCCAAGGGTGGTGCGATAAGCAGACACATGGTCAAACTTACGAAGATTGAAAACGAATCGAATACAGTTATTGAGAAGTCTATCCAGTTTATTGAGAAGATCTGCATTCAGGTCCAAATAACACACATCGCCATAGTCGACAACTGGGAAAATAAGTGTTTGCTCGAGCATTACCTTAGTCTTGGACGGAAGGAAATTCTTTACCCGGTATAGAGTACGGAGTGTACCTGTAACTTTTTGTGAGACATCAGCAACTTGTGCACGCCAACTCAGCGTGGAGTCAATCGAGAGGCCGAGATTCTTAACAGTCGGGCCGAGATCGATCACTGATCCGTCGTAGATAATCGGCGGGATGGTCGTCGTATCAAGTTTGCTGAGCATTCGGTGGCTGCCCACGATTATAGCCTGGCACTTGGTGGAGTGGGGGCTCGTGCACTTGGAAGAGCTCGTGGCTAAGCTATAACCGCATAAGTGATTCGATCACAGGTTAAGCTATGCTTGACGCGGTTGGTCCGTAGATGGGTGACCATCTTTGTCATAACGAGTTCATCCGTGTTTCGGAAAGCACGTTAAATTGTAGGTCCCGGCTGTTATTCCTATATCTTTGATAGTCGTTACAGGTAGTCAGAAGCTTGAAAAAGTCTGACAGCCAGTCTAACCAAGGGGTATCGTGTTGCCCAGGTAACTGGGTTGAGGAGGTCAGATAGGCAGTCGCTCCTTGTAAAACACTGGTTGGACTGGTAGCCGACCCCAACATAGTTGGGAAAAGGCCAATGATGACTTGGTGGAGTTCACGGCCAGATCAAACCCCTCCGCCCAATCCCTGATACTATCGAGGTCCCTGTTGATAGAATCCACCGCAGAAGACACAGTTTCGATGCTTGCCTGCGAGTATACCTGCAAGTCGTCGGCATACAGATGATACGCACATCGAAGGTTATGAGTTATATAATTGATAAACAATGAAAAGAGTAAAGGAGAAAGAATACCGCCTTGGGGTACGTCAGAAGTCAGGTCACCCCATTTAGAGGTCAATTCGGCATCCCGAACATATGAGGAGAACCAATCCAGGACCCTGGATGACATCATGAGGTGGTCAAGGGTAGAAAGAAGGATGTCATGACTGACGGTATTAAAGGCATTCGAGAAGTCCACCAAGACAACAACGGTGACCTCGGTATTCTCCATACCCGCCCTAATATCGCCAGTCACTTTAAGGAGCGCCGATGTAGTACTGCAGCTAGGCCTAAATTCCGACTGCAGGGGATTCAATAGGTTATTTTCAGCGACATACCTGTACAGCTGTCGATGAACACAAGCCTTAAGGACTTTGGACGAAAAGGGGAGAATGGAAATAGGTCGGAAGTAATTAGGGAGAGAGGGATTCTGGATTTTCGGCAAGGGAATGACGTGTGCAGTCCCCATTGGGAAGGAAACAGACCGGTGTCGAGGGAGAAATACATGATGTGGGAGATAGGAGGAAGGAGATATTCCAGGATGGTGGTAATCATGCGGCTGACGCCGTCGGCCCCCACAGCGTTGGACTTTAGAGATAGGATAACCTTCTTGATGTCATCCAAGGAAATGGGTGCGAAACAGAAACGTGGGATATCGGGCCGAGGTAATTCAGACAAACGACTTAAGGTGTGCGACTTGGCCCGGAGAGACAATGGTGAAGAGGTGGTGAAATGATCATTCATGTCATCCAAGCTAACCGCACACTGTAGGTCTAGACTCCTCGACCTGCCGATACCTAGCGTTCTGAGGAACTTCCAGACATCAGCAGGGGAGGAAGAAGTTATATTGGAGAGAATTTGTCGGCGTTTAGCGTTGCGTATCATCTGGTTACACCTATTTCTTGCAGCTTTGAAGGCGCTCCAGTGCTCGTCGCAGCGTTCCCTCCTAAATCTTCGAAAAGCCCTGTCCCGACGTCTCATGGCTATACGAACTCCAGGAGTTATCCAGAGGGCAGGTGGGCGCTTCAATTTTACCTTGCGGATAGGCGGATAGGCGCATGAGTGCCGTATAAATTAATTATATGTTGATTAAGAATTTCAACCTTCTCAGATACGGTAGCGGCTTGTTTGAGTCCTTCCCAGTTGACATTCGAGGCGTCTCTACGCAGATTCTCTACGTCCATACGTCAAAAGGAACGCAAGTGCAAAACTTTAGGACTTGGTTTGGGAGGTTTGAGGATATAAGAGAGATAGATAAGGTTGTGATGGGAGAAACCAGGAGCAGGATACTGACCAAAAGATGAAACAAGAAGTGGGGAGGATGTAAGGATCAGGTCGAGCCAGGTGTCATGCCCGTCGGAATTGTGGTGAGTAGCTTGTAGGGGAAGAACATGAAGACTGACGGAGCGAGTAAGATCGAGGAGTTTGCGGGAACGAGAGGAACTGTGGGATAGGAGATCGGTACTGAAGTCGCCCATGATAACAATATGTTGATATTCAGACCCTAAAGATTCCAGTACCGGCTCGATACTGGAGAAGTAGTCAACACAGGGGGGGCAGTATATGACACCTAGAACAATTTTAGCACAATTGACACATGCTTCGATGAAAATAAATTCAGCGGTGGTAGAGTTTGCAGGGGAGGAAACAAGAATTTTGTGGGAGAGGCCGCTTTTGAGGTAGATGGCTACACCACCGCCCCTTTTTCCAACGCGATCATTCCTAATTAGAATAAAGCCGGGAAGAGGATAAGTGGTAGAAGGAAGGTGATGCTTGAGCCAAGTCTCCGAAATCAGGACGGCATGAACGTCAGCATCAACGAAGGTATCAAATAAGTCACTGTAATGACTAGGGACACTCTGAACATTGATGTGACATATATTTTAAAATATCCGGGACTGGGGTACAAACGATTGTCGCACCAAGGCACCCAGAGTTCCCGCTGTAGAACTGTAACTGTCGTTTAACGAAGAGTCAGCTGAGTGGAAAGAGTCATCGTCGCTTGACATAGATACAATAAATAAATATTATATTATAGATAAATCTTAACAAGAGTAAAAGGTAAAATGTTAATTTAAAATAACAAAAACTAAACGTATCTCTGCACCACCCGCCAGCGAACATAATATAATAAAGCAGAGGACGGAGAGAAAAAGGAAAAGATAATGCAAGAAAACTCATATTTTAAATTATAAAATTGTCCTAAAATGGGAAGAGCTTAAAATAAAATAAAAAACTATAAGTAAATAACATTTAAGAACGAAACGTTTGAACATTGAATACGAAACAAAACGTCGGAAACGTCAAAATGACGTTTTGTTGAAAATTGACAATTTGACAGAAAGAAATAAATGTTAAAGTGAAGAAGGTACTTAAAATAAACGTTTACAATAAAGTGGTTTAATGTAATACACTTCTCATCAAAAAAATCGAAACACCTTCCAGTTTATGATTTGATAAGGATTATCAGAAAAATGTGTATATTTAGGAATAAATGTAAACTGTCATTTAATAGTGAGTAGTATGAGGTTTTTAAATCCTAATGTTAATGTTCTAAATTCAAATTAAGTCTTCATAGGTTTTGTATTTTGTAAAATGAGTAATTTTTACCCTGTATGGAATATGAAGGAAATGGGTAAAACAACACGCATAAATGAAAAAAAAAGAAACGTAACGTAATGTAAGAAACGTTTTTCTAATAACTTGTATTCCCTCCGCGAGCTCTTATTACTGCTTCCATACGGTTCTTCATCGATCGGATGAGAGTCACGATCACATGTTGTGGTATATTATCCCATTCCTCTTGGATTGCATTTTGCAGCTGGCTAAGTGTTTCTGGGGCTGGATCTCTTGCTCGAATTCGTCTCTTTAATTAATCTCATAGATGTTCAATGGGATTCATGTCCGGGCTTCTTGCTGGCCATACCATAATGGAGATACCGACTTCGGTAAGATAATCTCGTACGACGCCCGCGGTGTGAGCTCTAGCATTGTCGTGCATGAATATGAGTATAAAATATGAATATAAGTCGTTGCCAATAAAATGTGCATAGGGCATCACATGAGGTTCAAGACACTGTTCGATGTACCGATGAGAGTTTAGTGCAGGCAGCCGTGGCCCAGACACTAAGGCAAGTTCTGTCTTACCGTCGGCGCTGATTCCTCCCCAAACCGTCCACGAACCGCCACCATAGCTGACCTTTTCTTCAATGCAGCATTGTGCAAAGCGTTCTCCATCTCTTCTGTAGACCTTGTTCCTTCCGTCGTTACCATACAGCATAATTTTACACTCATCAGAAAACAGTACTTTGCTCCACTGAAGGTATGACCAAGTTAGGTGCTCGCGTGCAAAGTTAAGGTGCGCTCTTCGATGGTCTGCAGTTAATTTCGGCCCATTCGCTAGCTTATGCGGTGCCAATCCGCGTTCCTTCAACCTTCTTCTCATTATAGAGTCACTTACAGCTACTCTTCGTACAACGCGAAGCTGCTGCTGCAGTTGAAAAGCGTTAAGGCGTCGATTTCGTAAAGAAGTTGTTACAATAAATCGATCATCTCGCTCAGAAGTGACCCGATTCCTGACAGATCCTGAACGGCGCGTGAACGAACCAGTTTCCCGATAACGTTTGTAGACTCTATGAACAGATGATAAGCTTAGATGCAATCTTGCAGCCACAACACGCTGACTAAGTCCAGAATCCAGCAATGCCACCACTTGGGCGGCTTCTGCGGGCGAAGTATCCATATGTTTTAGAAGCATAGCTTTTGTTTTTGCATCATCCTCGGCAAACAAACCTCACATCTTCCTCTGGTTTGATGCATTTCATCATACCTTCTAGGATTAAGAAGTTTACCGCTGCAAATACCCATTCGCTGCAATTTTCTCTGCCCCTTACCTTAGGCACATTAACTATGTAATTTGCGGCCATCTTAAGTTTGTTGTATGCATTCCAAGAAAAAAATATTTTGGCGCCAAAGCTAGTTAATATCACTATCCTACTGCGATTTATTATTAGTGTCTCACTAACAAACTGAATACTTTTAACTTTTAACGCAATGGTAATGGATAACTATTATTCTGGGCCCATAACCTATTAAAACAATGTGCTTGTTTGACTTAAAACGAACGAACTGAATTTATTGATAGATAAACTATACTATGTACTACAAAAAGTCACTTACATTTTTAACACTAGGTGGCGCTTATACAGGGTGTAGAGGTGGATGGGGCATAAAATCATTTTTCCTACGAATTTCAATAATATTTTCATAACGAAAGTCATTATTAAGCCGTTTTCACGAAAAAAGGCAATGTAAATGAAACACTAAAAACTGCTCCCGATCAGCTGATTCGTAAAGGTACTCGTCGGTTATCGCTCTCTCGCATATCTAACCGAAAGTGACGTCGAATACATTAGCGTCAACCGTAAGAGATAGCGCAACTATTGCGCGCGCACTCGCACTTATTATCCGTGATCCTGCCTACTATTTCTTCAAAAAAAGCCGCGCGCTTTGTAGGCACCGCTAGCCGCCTTTGTAGACACCGCCAGCGCGCCGACGAACATCTACAGCGGTATCGGCAAGTGACGTACCTGTGACACTTGTAACCTCCACCCGTTTATTCCCACCTAGGTAGGTGATTAATTACAGAAAATAAAAAAACGGGTGTGTACCTTTGAAAATTTATATTATTTAAAAAAAACAGCCGGAGGCACACGATGATTTGTGGATCGTGGATTACAAATTTGTCTGTAGTCACCTCTGCAGGGATAGGTACCCCCCTGTAGTTGTGGCGAGATTCCGCCGCTGGCTGGAGATGGAAGTAGGCAGAGGTTCAGTGCTGAGCTGTACAGTGACTTCACCGTTGATGGAGATGGCGCGGACGTGCGACTGGTGTTGCCGGAAGCGGGCTCCTCAGATGACCTCGGTTCATAGGCAGGCCCGAACGCGAGGATGCTGCTGGCTCCTTAAAGCCGGATGGAAAAACCTGGAAATCACCGTTCGAGCTAATCAGAACTCGGCCTAATAAATTCCGTGCTGGAGTACCACCGTCGACAACGAGGAAGCGATACCTATCTAAATGTACCTAGTAGTATTGACGTGGCATGGCGGTACTAACCAGAACGGAGTTTACACATAAGGCAGTTTAGCAGGAAAAAATACAAACATAAAATTACGGTTATGGCCGTTGAGATATTTAAAATTTGAATACAAAATATTATTTTACTTGCAGGTAGAATGAAGCAATAATTTTATTTGAAATTACTACTTTACTTAAATAGTGTTAGCTCATTAGTTTGGTGAATTAAGCAACATAAAGCGAGTAACACAGCACAGTAACAAACGAGTGGCAAAGCAAGACAAAGGTACTGTGGCACATGGAACATAATAAGCTGCAAATAAAAAAGAAACATATAACAAACAACTACATGATCAAGATGGGTGAATTGTGTGCTATTTAAAACTTACCCTAATTCGGGATCTTCACAAAAATATTAAGTACAAGTATTAAACTTGAACACTCTCAGCTTATACTTTTTTTTTTTTTAATAAATTTGAATTTAACAGCCGTGACTGCTAGGACGCTTGACAGGACGGAAAGTGGTCAGAGGTGACACGCTCGCATCAGCCTAGGAGCGACTGGCCAGTATGTCCCCCCGCGGCACCGCCCTCGCGCCGTCGCATCTCCCTCAATCGAAATCATTCTTGGTTCGTTCGGTACATTCGGCGCGTTCCAAAACACGCGTAAACAAAGAACAATGCATTCATTTTGATATTTTTATTTTATTTTTATTAATTAAGTTTTGCTCAGTTATAATTGATTTTATTTATTCTAATTATTATTATATTTTTTACTATGTTTCCTTGTATGTATTAGTTAGAATTTAAGTCTGTAAATATACCTACCGCTACTAATTATAATATGAACAATATGTAAGTATTTTGATAGTAACTGTCGTGAGAATGATTCATTATTAAATGATGTAACGGTTTACTCACGCGTATTTATCGGGGAAGCCCGACTAGTTTCGGACCCAACCGGAGTCCTTAATCATGAGCAGACGCGGCGGGATCGCGAGTCGAACTGACGTCAGCGGCCGCGCATCTTGCTGCGTAGCGCCTCGCTCGCGCCGTGAGCGGCGGAGGGGTCGGCGACGCCGGTGTCGCGGGTGGGGGGTCCGCCGTCATCATCGTCATCATCCGTGCTCCCGTACCGGCTGAGTCGGTGCATACCGTGCTGACCGCGTCGCACTCCAGACTTAGCGTGGTTTGAAATGGCGCAGCATTCAGTGCTGGTTTCCACGCTGGTGGCAGTGTCCATCCACAATCTCTGTTAAAATTTGGGTGACGGCTGATTTCTATAGCCTCCCGTACTTTCCGCGGCACGAAGTATTCTTCCCTCGCTAGTACGGAGGCTTTGTCGAATCTTATGTAGTGAGCCGTCCCCGCATTACAGACATGTTCAGCCACTGCCGACTTCTCGGTGTCCATGGTCTTCATGCTGCGTATGTGTTCGCCAAGTCTGGTGGCTACATTGCGCCGGGTTTCCCCAATGTAGCTCAGGCCGCAGTCGCACGGTATTTTGTATACTCCTGGAACGCTTAAAGGATCCTTGTCCTTGGGAGTGCGGACCATCTGTCGCAGTTGTCCTGGCGGTCGATAGATCGTCTTGATCCTATATCTTCGGCGTTACAAGCGACCTATCTTGTCAGTGACTCCTTGTACGTATGGCAAGTACGCAGGAGTGCGTTGAGCCTCCGCCGGACGCTTGCGAACTTCGCCCGCAATTTTTTTTTTTTCTTTTATAAATAAATGCGGACAACATCACATACATTGATCTGAACCCAAAGTAAGTTGCTAGAGCACTTGTGTTATGGAATTCAGATACAACGAACGTACCACAAACACCCAGACCCGAGACAATGTAGAAATAAGAATTTTTACATTGACCCGACCGGGGATCGAACCCGGGACCTCAGAGCTAGCGACACCTTGAAACCGGTGCGTACGTCACTCGACCACGGAGGAGAAGAAGACGTCTGCACTGGCGCCACTGATAACCGTTGCGCTCTAATACATCACGCACATGCCTAATTTCCGCATCAACGTATTTGTGGTCGCATAGAGCAAGTGCTCGGTTCAGCAGCGTACGAGGCACCGAAGATAGGTGTGAGTGGTGGTGATGAGAGTCGGCTCGTAGGTACCGGTCTGTGTGCGTCAGTTTCCGGTAGACGGTGTGAGTGACGCGTCCGTTCGGCTCTCGGATGACCAGCACATCCAGGAACGGTAACTTCCCTTCATAGTGACCTCTATCTTCGCATGCACTTGGTTAAAGTGTGACGTCAGGTCCTTCAATGCGTCCCGGGTGACGACAGCAAAAACGTCATCAACATATCGCCACCAGTATCGCGGTTTAGCACTGACGGACTCCAGTGCTTTTTCTTCGAACCACTCCATAAAAATGTTTGCTACAACGGGCGCGAGAGGCGAGCCCATGGCCACTCCATCAATTTGGAGATAAAAGTCCCCACGCCACAGAAAATATCCACTTTTCAAACAGAAAGTGATGCTCTCAACATAGCCAGTAGGTATTGTAGATCCGCCTAAAAGGGTAGTTATTATTTGAATGACTTCATCTACTGTTACATTGGTAAACAGCGACGTAATGTCGAAGCTAACCATTATTTCTGTGTTCTGCAGCTGTATACCATTCAGTAACTCAACAAAATGACGGGAGTCTCTCACCTAGCTGCTCGTTATGCCCGTGTATGGCTGTAACAGTGTAGCCAAGTGACGCGACAGTTTATAGGTCGGTGCGTCTATTTGGCTAACTATAGGTCGTAGGGGCCAATTAGTTTTATGAATTTTTGGCAAACCATAAATTTTCGGTGATGTCGGATTTTGTGGACGTAGTTGGGCTACCAGCTCCTTGTCAACTACACTATAGACATGTTACAATGTTGCGATGTGCGCTGTGAAAGCTTCAGGTTCTCACGGTCGCGGGCGACGGGCGCGGCTTAGTGTGATAAGGGGTTGTTCAGGATTGTGTAAGTTATAGTAATTATGATGTATATTGGTGTGATTGTGATAATTGTCGTTATCTTGTTATTAGTGATAAGGATGTAGTATTAATATTTTTATTAATAAACTAGCTGTTGCCCGCGACTTCGTCCCCGTGGGTAGAAGATATAAGTTATGATTTAGGTGTACCGGCCCGGTTTTTTTTCACATTTTCCATTGTATCTTAGCTCCTATTAGATAGCCTAAAGCCTTCCTCGATGAATGGTCTATTCAACACAAAAATATTTTTTCAATTTGGACCAGTAGTTCCTGAGATTAGCGCGTTCAAACAAACAAACAAACAAACTCTTCAGCTTTATATATTAGTATAGAGTATAGATAGGAGCAGTGAAGGGATTTACATTTATTCAGTTTGTGATTTTCATATTGTTAGGCGGTCTTTCAATAAAATGGAGTGTGATAAGGAAGTTTTGTCACGTGATTCTCAAACCGAAAACAGTGGAGGGAAACAATAAGAGAAGAACAAGAAGAAACAATAACTTTTTCCTTTGTGTAGGCATAGTGGACACAAGTGAAAATAATTCGCTACTTTAAATATTTAATTTTTAATAGTAAAGTTGACTATTTACATGAATTTATGTTAGTATTGAGTGTCTAGCCACCCTTCGCTCACCATTTAACATTGTCCTTGTGTTACATACAAGTTTTGATCGACACCAATAAGTCACTGAACTTTGACCCCAGTAAAATCCGACAATCATGAACCCCAACTACACACTTGGTGACCTGGAACAGCTGTTTACGAGCCGGATGCACCAGTATGAAGAGAAGTTACAGCGTGCCACATCTAGCTCCAACTCCACGCATCCAGATCTTGGTTCATTGGCCGTCGAGTTCGCAGAGTTTAAATCCTTTGTGTGGCAGGCACTGAACACAATGAAGATGCAGCTGGATGCTTTAAACTCTGCTGTGGATCGTCACGAGACTGCTATGGGCCGCAAGGTTCTTCTGCTGCATGGTGTCCCTGAGAAACCCTCAGAAAAGTTGCCGGAAGCGGTCCTTGGGATACTGAAGACGCGTCTTGAGCTATCTGAGGCAAGCACAAATAACAGCATTCACGTCTGTCATCGGCTGGGAACTTCACAGCAGAAGGTCAGACCCATCTTAGTGCGGTTCTTCACCATGGAGCATCGGCAACTCGTATGGGACAACAAAAAACTGCTGAAGGGTTCCGGTATTACAGTTTCCGAATTCCTGACCCGTACTCGTCATGTGGCATTTATGGCAGCCCGCAAGCACTTCGGGATCAACAATTGCTGGACCATCGAGGGCAAGATTGTTGTTGTTTCCCCGGACATGTCTCGGCACAAGTTGGAGACTATGGACGAACTCCGACGGCTAACAGCGCGTTTCCCGATGAGTGCAGGTGATGATTCTGTTCCATCGGAGCAGCTCGGTTCGCCGAAGGAGCCAGACGCCCCTACCAAGGGTTTAAGGAAGGCGAGGCGGCGTAATTGACTGGATTTTTGGCTAATCTCTACTCGTATTTTTGCAAAACTTCAAGTATGTATCTATTATTCTATTCTTATCTAACCGCTTTTGCTATCTACCAACATTGTATTACTTTTCACCTTCTATTTTTCTAATTCTCAAGTAGGTACGACAAACATTTATATCCTAACCTCACTCTGTATCTGTCACTCGCACTCCTGTCATAATAATTCTTACTGTCACTAATCCGTTTGACGTTTCTGTGCGTTTAGTTTTTATTTTATTTTTTACATGGCATGTTGGCGATTGCATGGACTTTTGTGCGTTTTGTTTCGGTAATTGTAAATAGTTTTAACAATTCACGCTTTTGTTTTTAAATAGTTGTGAATTCGCACTTACTGTTTAGTTGCTATTTTCTGAGCTTATCTATACAAAACAACTTATACACTAATGCAAAGTGCTAATTTTATGCCTCATTTTGTTTTTTTTTTTAATTTAGATTTTTGTGAGTTTAGGGTGGCTGGCAGTCTTTAGTTTAAGCGACGCTAATTACTGACAGTTGCTCGCTTATTTTTGTTTACCTTTTGTGTTTGTTTTTAAAGTATTTTTTTTTGTTATTATTAATACTGTTTTTAATTTGACATGGTGGATGCATCCTCTAATTTTGATGACAGTTTCGTCTCTTGCTCTTTCTTAGATAGTTATGTCAGCGCGGACAGTGATTCCCCTTCTGTCACTTTACGCGACAGAATCGTCTCTGCATTTTCCAATACTCCTAATAACCTCCACCTAGTCCACATTAATGCCCAGAGTGTTCCTGGTCACTACAATGACCTTCTAGCGTCTATTAGTAGTGATGTTGTCGATGCGCTGTTGATTTCGGAGTCCTTCCTGAAACCCTCCCTCCTCTCTACCCAATATCCTCTCCCCGGCTTTGTGCTAATCCGCAACGACCGGACTGGCAAGGGCGGTGGTGGTGTGGCTATCTATCTTCGTGCTGAGATACCCTTTAGAGTTATATTTTCATCTCCCAATTTATATTCTGAATCTGCCGAGTATCTCTTCATCGAGATTATAGTCCGCCACACCAAAATTCTGTTAGTCGTAGTATACTGCCCTAATCTGCATATTAATTATTTCGAATCTCTGGAATCCCATCTGCACAATTACTGTCCCCTATATGACCACATTGTCATAATGGGCGACTTTAATACCTACCTCTTAAAACATGACAATCGTTCACGCAAGTTAACATCTCTTTTGTCTTCCTTTAATCTGACCGTCCTACCTTCTTCTCCTACTCACTTTTCTCCCAACTGCACCCCTTCTCTACTTGACCTAATGATAGTTTCTTCCCCGAACAATGTTTCCGCCCATGGTCAATTCACTGCTCCCTTTTCCTACCACGACCTCGTATATATATCATATCGTATCCGCCGTCCTAGAATCAAACCTCAATATTTGCAGCTACATAATTTCCGTACCATGGATCTCGAGGCGTTAAGGTACGATGCTGTGGCGGTTGACTGGTCGTCCTTATTCTCTGCGGAGTCCATCGACAGCGCAGTGTCTATCTTTAATTCTCGGATGGTAGAATTATTCGACAAGCATGCTCCGAAGCGAAGAGTCAAGGTTAGACACGACCCTGCTCCCTGGGTTACTTCATCAATCAAGGAGATCATGATCAGTAGGGACAGGGCCAAGGGTAGGTACAAGCGAAGGCCATCCGACTCCAACTTGGCTTTTTACAAACTTTTAAGAAACCGTTGCAATCGTCTGTGTCAGGATGCAAAGAGGCGCTACTTCCACGAATCTCTTGAAAAACTTAGTCCTTCCGACACTTGGAAATTCCTCAAGTCAGTCGGTATTGGTAAACCTCCTAAAGTTGACATTCGCAAAGACGTGGAACTTGATGACCTCAATCGCCATTTCGCCTTGTCTCCTACTACTCTGGGGTCAACTGAAAAGTCCTCCACTCTGCTGGAGCTGTCTCGTTCACCAATACCGAGCTGTCCCCATTTCAATCTTAACACTGTCTCCTTCTCGGATGTAAAAACATCTGTCCTTGCTATATCTTCTTCTGGTGTCGGCTTTGACAATATGTGCGCTACTACTGTCTCCCAATTTAGACCAATCTCAATTCTTCCTTTCCTATCCAAAGCCCTCGAGCACATTGTACATCACCAAGTATCTGCCTTTTTAACTCATAACTCTCTTCTTTCTCCTTTCCAATCTGGTTTCCGCCCGGGCCACAGTACCGTCACTGCCCTGATTAATGTCACTGATGACATTCGCCTTGCTATGGAGAACAAGTGCCTGACAGTACTTGTTCTCCTCGACTTCAGTAGCGTATTTAATTCAGTGGACTATGATGTACTCTTGGGTTTACTACAATCTCTCAACTTTTCTTCCTCTTCCGTAGATTGGTTCTCCTCCTATCTTCGGAGCCGTTCGCAGTGCATTCGCCATGACGATTCTTTTTCTGATTGGTGTGATCTCGTTGCAGGGGTGCCCCAGGGTGGCGTCCTCTCTCCTCTATTATTTTCTATCTTCATTAACTCTTGCACACGTGCAATTACTTCCAACTTCCATCTTTACGCAGACGATTTGCAAGTGTATCGGCATTTTGCACTAGCTGATGCTGATGCTGCTATATCTGCCATAAACCTTGACTTAGTTCGCATTAGTTCATGGGCGAAGTCCTTCGGACTACGACTGAACCCAGATAAGACTCAGGCATTAATCATCGGCAGTCGACATCAGCGTAGTTTACTCGACGCCCATTGCATCCCGATTTTATACCTCGACGATATAGTTATCCCATACTCCGACACAGCCAAAGACCTAGGCGTTATAATCGACTCGAACCTTTCATGGCGATCTCATATTAACGAGGTTAGCCGCAAAGTGTATCACTCCTTCCACTCGCTTAAGAGCCTCCAGTTTTTCCTTCCGTTGAAATGTAAAATTTCGCTGGCTCAAGCCCTGATTCAGCCGATTATTGATTACGCTGATGCCTGCTTTTTAGACGCTACTGAGGAGCTATTAAACAAGCTTGAGCGCTTGCAAAACCTGTGCATACGTTTTGTTTTCGGGCTACGTAAGTACGACCACGTCTCCAACTTTCGCAAGGATCTCAAGTGGCTTCCTATCCGCCTTCGCCGGAACACTCGGATATTATGTCTCCTTTTTAACATCCTTCATAATCCACATTACCCATCGTATCTACGAGAGCGTTTCTCATACGTCAAGCCTCGCGACGCTCCGTGCCGATCCCACCTCAAAACCCTCCACAAGTTCCATCCCCACAGCAAGGACTTCTACTCCTACTCCTTCACCGTGCACGCGTGCCGTTCAAAGTAAATTTAATATGAGTAAATTGCATCATCGCATTACATTTCAGCGGAATAAACCGTGAGAAAGTGAATAATGCTTGTACAGCAATTGCTGCATAGAATGGTGGGATATAACATCTCTCCCTTTTAAACGAAGCATTATCCTTGAGATAAGCGAAGTTAATTAAAAGATTCGTACATATTTGAATAATATGATTGAAATATTGAAAAATAAGAAATTAGTAAACAATGTAAATAAAATGTGTGTATAAAACACAACTAAAACATCAAGTCATCAGTCAATATAAAAGTATGCTAAATAAGTAACATAAAATGATTAAAATAAGGAAATTATTAACTAATAATTATTTAAGTTCCTATTAGATGGGAACTTACGAGTATGTATAACAGCTGTTGTTTGATAGGGCTCTATGGCCTCCACAGATTCAGGAGAAGACACTTCTGTCATTTCAATTGAATTTGAAAACTTAGATTTAGTTTCTGTATTGTTATAGCAATGATTAAATATTTGAACACAGCATCCTGAACGAGAAGTACTCTTAAAATAATTATAGACTTTATAAAATATGTAGATAAATAGCGATACAATCAGAATATAAGTAAATGTAGAATAGTAAGTTCCGCATTTAATAAAATGCGATTTTTTCTCTGAATTATTTAGTTGGCTTTCTAAATTATCCATTTCACGACTTGCGTGTTTTAATGAGTCTAAGTTAATATTACTTAAGTGGATTGGTTCTAATGATAACAAGCTTTTATTAAATACGTCCTTTTTACAACAATCGTCAGCTGTTATATCAAAGCTTATATCTAGAGGCGACTTCGCCATAAAAGAATAAGACATAGTTGGATTTAATTGAATAGTTTTAGAATAACCAATACAATTCGCCGACAGTTTGACAATACTTGTACCTATTAGAGAATAATCATTAATGTCGTCATTACATCTTATAGTTAATTTCGTTGACCTTAACTGTACATAAATCTATCGATTATTTTGTAGCTTTTGCCAAATATCGATTTCGCCATATAATATTTTTGAGTTACAGTCTGGAGGCATCGAAAGCGTGACCTCGGTCAGTAACTTGGATTCGCAATTTGGGTTACTTAATGTTGAATATACAGTAGTTAATTCGCAAATAGAATAGTTATGATTAATTTGTTTACATTTATCAAGAGTGTCCAGCATAACGTAATGTAACCTGTCGTCACTTAAAGCGATATAAGTATTAGTAGGAATAATTAACGCAAACGTCTTTGATAAATCGTCATGAGGAATAGGTAGAGGTAGGATTTTATAAACAATGAATTTATCAGGAGTAACTAATGGAATTTGCAACACAAATACAATTTTGTTATTAAAATAGTAAGAACTAAGTTTAGAAACGTCAATTAGTGAATGAATGTTTTCTATGCTTAACGCGATTGGGAAGTCTTGTCGCTTATTAATATAATTATTATATTTAGACTAGCTGTTGCCCGCGACTTCATCCGCGTGGTTAGAAGATATAAGTTATAATTTAAGCTGTTGCCCGCGACTTCGTCTGCGTGGTTAGAAGATATAAGTTATGACTTTTTCTTCGCTCCTATTGGTCGCAGCGTGATGATATATAGCCTAAAACCTTCCTCGATGAATGGTCTATTCCACACAAAAATATTTTTTCAATTTGAACCAGTAGTTCCTGAGATTAGCGCGTTCAAACAAACAAACAAACTCTTCAGCTTTATATATTAGTAAGTATATACATATAGATGCCAACGATATCTTCGCTACGTTCATCGATTTTTAATTTCTCGCGCGGAGATTTTAATATTACGATAACTCATTACCTATTAACTTCTTTGGCGTAGTGCAAAAGGCAATTTTGTTCTATATTACATGCATAATATATCTAACTTATTTATTTGGATAAGGATTAATACTGTATTGTTAAAAATAGGTTCGTAAATAACCCATAATTTTACTGTATTAAGAAAACACATAAAAATGGTTATTGTGGGTTATCCTTGGAAGATAGACATATACCACCATGGACTTTTTTGTAGATCTACTAAAGAGGTACAAACCCGCCATACATTGTTTTGTTGTAACTCAAAAGGTTTTGGCAGCGTTCTCGAGGAAAGCTCTCGAATGGCTTATTTTTTTCCGACATGTTTAACTAATATCGTTGTAATATCGTCAGTTTACACAAAACCTAAACTTATTATACACTAAAACCTTCCTCAAGAATTGCTCTATCTATTGTTGAAAACCGCATAGAAATCCGTTCAGTACTTTTCTAGTTTATCGCGAACAGACAGACAGATAGACGCGGCGGGGGACTTTGTTTTATAATATGTAAGGATAAGGATAAGGATAACTCGTTAAAGAGCCTTAAAGGACTAATTACGCTAGGATGTAGTACATTAATTTTAGAAAATAAAATAGAATTTAACGTAGTATCTAGTAAGTTAGAAATAGTTAGTAAAGATCCTTCGATTATATTAAGAAGGTTATTTAGTTTAGAGGAGTAGAAAAGTATATCATCATTTTTAGTAATTTTTGAAAATATTTTATTAATGTTATTAATTTGATTATTGAGCCTAATCTCGTTTCTATTTAGATTGTCAATAGTTTTATTAAAATTATTTATAGTCGATTTAACCACATGAATATTGTCCCTCATAAGGTGGAACATTTCTGTCTCGCTCTTCTTGCAAGATTCGATAGCGGCATCATATTTTCGGGCATCGTCACCATCTAGTGTGCCGTGAGAACTTTAGGATTTCGCCTCCAAATTCTAGAGACCTTTTAGTTTTATTTGATTTTTAGCAATAATATGTGATAGTGACTCTAATTTAACGTAGTTTGACATAATTAAAATTTCAATAGGATTAGAAATATCCTTACAAGAATCTACGTCTGAAGATTGAATTTTCTTACAAAGGTCGATAGAATTGGTTAAAACTTTTTCTATGTTCTTAAGATACGGTTCAAGCGAGATAATATCTATATGGGTTACAATTTTCCAATTATCATTATAAAGGTTAATATTAGAAATAGGCTCGACATTCCGTCGCAGCGAGTCGTAAGAATAGCACGTGCTACGTTGCCGCTCCGCTCGCACCGCGCTCGAGACGGGAACATAATAGTGGTAAAATATAATAAAATAATGAAAATAACATTATTACTTACTTAACTTATAGTTTAATGTAACTCAGTAAAATGGAGTGTCAAAAATGTAAAAAAGTATTGGCTAAGAAAGGATCCCACTTTCTATGCCAAGGTCAGTGCCAAGGAACATTTCATCGAAGCTGCGTAAAAGGGCTATCTGCGAAATTGAAAGCGGGCAAAAAAAGAATATACTGCAACAACTGCGAAGAGGATGAATCAGAATCTGAGGACCAGGAAGAGAATGGACGAGAAACTGACGAGATCCTGAAAGATATCCAAAAAAATGTCCGGGCAATCCCTGGTCTTATGAAGCAGCTCGAGTCAATAAAACAAAGTATGTCTATGCTATCTGATAAGTATGATAGTCTTCTGAACGAACATGAAAGTCAAAAGACAGAATACATAAATTAGAAAAACGGTTGAACATATGAACAATAAGTGTACATATTTGGAAAAATGCAACGTGGCGCTGGAGCAACGTATGCACGATTATGAACAAACCGCACGTAAACATAACATTGAAATTGTGGGTGTGGAACAGATGCCGGAGGAAAAAGTGAAGGAAGTCGTAGAAAACATCGCAAAGATAATTGACGCCAGCTGTGAAGATATTGAGTGGGTAAGAAGAAATAAACCACGAAAACAAGGTGTTAAAAGTGCTTTAATAATTGTAGGATTTAAAACCTCCGGAACCGACTCCCGAGACGGATGGTTGTCACAACGTCGAAAACTTTCAAATGTTACGAGCGACCAAATAACCGGCGGCACCAACAACAGCAAGATATATATAAATGAAGATCTGACTAAGGACACACGGACACTGCTATGGAAAACAAAGAAAGAACTAAATAAATATTACAAATATATCTGGGTGTCTAAAGGCAAAATACTAGTCCAGAAAACTGAAGACTCCAAGTGGGTGAAATGTGACAACGATATCTGCAAACTTCTCAAAACTACATCCTAGGTATTTCACTACTTTCATTTCTTATAAAATAAACGTTTTAAGTGTTTAAAATATTATTTAAATTCACACCATTAGACAATATCGAATTAATTACGGATAATACAATTGTAACAGTTGAAACAGAAAACTTAAACATGTGGCTGTCATCCATTAAATATAAAAATGATCTTTGTATATTACACTTCAATATTAGGTCCATTAAAAAGAATTTTCATGAATTAACCGCTATATTACACAATAATTTAAAATACATAGACATACTCATAATTATGGAACCAAATATAAGCCTTTCTATGATCAATCTCTTTAAGATAAATGGGTATAACATTCACAGTGTAACCAGAACGGGGCGAACCGGGGGAGGAGTGCTAGTTTATACGCGCGAAATATTGCGGGCCAGGCTGAACGAAACCGAGTACACACGAAAAATGCAAACAGCGGAATGCGTTTCCATTGCACTCGACAATTGTGGCAGTGAACCGATATACTTAGTATGTATTTACCGACCTCCAAAAATTAATAAGAGAGATAAAGCGAAACAATTTTTAGAAGAACTACGTGAAATTTTAAGAGGAGTGCCCTTAAACAATAATTTAATAATATGTGGAGATATAAACATAAATTTGTTAAAAAATCAAGATTGGGTCATGGAATATGAAACTTTACTAGCTGAATTCGGATTAATTAAATGCATAAATAAAATAACGCGTAAGGAAATTGTGAAAGGCGTTACCGTTGAATCATGTATAGACCACATTTACATTCGAACACTAAACACAAATATTAATGCCGCGGTAATCCAGCAAAAAGTATCGGATCACTTTCTCGTGTCGGCTGCAGTGCAGTGGAAACGCGCTCCGTGTCCCGCGCTCGCGAATAGTGGTCGGGCTGGCAACGGCGCGGGCGCATCGCGCGCGACCACGCGCGCGCGGGCCCGCGCCGCGGTCAGCTGACCAACGGAGTGGGAGAACTATGCCTACCGCGCTTCGCCGCCGCGTCCTTGACAATCGATTGGTCCGTGGGCGATTATTGAACACTGATTTTAAAACATTGCTATCTATTGAATGTCCTGTTGAATTATATAATGCTTTAAAGCTACTTTTTATTAATATTTATAACGACTGCTATAAAATTGTACCTGTTAGTGTAAGCGCTAGAAATAATAAAAGTTGGGTTACCGACTATTTAAAGAAAATAATAAAAGAGAGAGATAGACTGTTTAAAGTGTGGTGTAGTGATCCAAAGAACATGATTAAAAGACTAGAATATACTAAATATAGAAACAAATGTTCTAAAACCATAAACAAATGTAGCAATGAATATGATAGACAGAGTATAATTAATTGTAATAAAAATATAAAAAAGATTTGGGATAGAATAAATATATTATTAGGAAATAGTAAACAATCACTAGATGCTACGATATTATCTAATATGAACTCGCTAGGAAATACGAAATGTATTACTGATAGATTTGCGACTACTTTTGACGAAGAAATACAACAAATTAAACATAGGTGTGACTGTAAGTGGCTAAGTAAAGATAGTTATGTGTATAAATCTGACAGAAATATGAGATGGCAACCAGTAAGTGATAACGATGTAAAGAAAATAATAAAAAATATGAACGCCAACAAATCACCTGGAAGCGATCTCATACGTATGTCAGACCTAAAAATGGTAGTTAACGAAGTAAGTCCTGTAATAGCAAAATTAATTAATTTGTCTGTCGAAAAACATAATTTTCCTAAAAGCCTAAAAGAAGCCATAATACGGCCAATTTTTTAAAAAGGCGACCATAAGGTATGTTCTAACTACAGACGATTGCAATTTTATCTAGCATTGATAAAATAATTGAAAAGTGTATTATATCGCAGCTTGGTGTCTATTTACGCAGTAACAACATAAATATATATAATATAAATATATACATAAATTCCCTGCTAATACTTTTAGTATATTTATATACTTATATACCTTTTCACAAATTTCATTAATATGCGCTCCCCATCTTAGCTTATTGTCTAACCAGAGACCCAAATATTTAATTTAGTTTTGTATTTTAAATTGAACTTGATTAACTTCTAAAGACATTGTAACATTCTTTCTTGACCTATTAAACATACATAAACTAGATTCCGACAAATGCAAACCAATGTTACCCAGCAAAGACATTAAAATTTCTAAAGAACTTTTGAAGTCATTTGTGATATTTAGTAGATTACCAGCATCTATACTTTTATAAATAACAAAGTCGTCAGCATATTGCGATAAAATAACATTTTCAATGTTTCTACCAACATCAACGGTAACAATGTTAAATAGCAAAGGCGAGAGTGGGTCCCCTTGTGCCAAGCCCCTACTTGTATGTCTGGACAGAATATTACTATCACTGTTTAACGCAATTTGACATACTCTATCAGATAAAAAATTCCATAAGTAACGATTGATTTTAGAAGGGATATAAATGTTCTGTAATGACTTAATTACTGCACTAATGTTGACATTGTTATAGGCACTATCAATGTCCAGAAAACAAGCTACTGTGGGTTTATTTAACGCAAAGCCTATTTGCACTGTTGTTACTAGCCTCGTGAGATTATCTAATGCTGAGCTATTTCTTCTGAAGCCTACCGTTGATGCTGATAGCAATTTCTTGCTTTCAATAAACCATTCTAATCTTTTACAAATTATAGTATGAAAGGTCTTACACACACAAGAAATAAGAGAGATAGGTCTAATGGAAGATAACAGATTTGGATCTCGACCTGGTTTAGGAATAGCTATTATTTTAATGACCTTCCATTGTTTAGGGACAACACCTACTTTTAAGATTAAATTAAATATATATAAGAGGAATAACTTTCCGGACTCAGGCAGGTGGTAAATCATTGAATATGAAATGTTATCAGATCCTGGAGATGTGTCCTTTAGTTTTAAACAATTTTCTAACTCCACCAGTGAGATATTTCGACTCAAACTTTCATCTTCCATCTCTTGAAAATTTGGAGGGGCTTCTGCAACACTGTCAGGTGTTAGTGAGAACAGCAAATCTTTCGCCTTAATTGGATCTACAGTGTGATTTGATTTAAAGCCTTTCACCCACTTCATCTTCCTCCACATTTCAGTGGTAGATGTCTCGGAGCCAATACTTGTACAAAACTCTGTCCAACTTCTTATATCTCGCAGTCGTTATCAAGTTTTGAGCAAAACCTAATTTTTCTTTGTACATTTTATAGTTTTCTGGAGTAGGGTTACGCCGAAGCTTTGCCAGCGCTAGTCTGCGTTCTGCTACTGCTTTCGAAATATTTGAATCCCAGTAAGGCTTAGGTCTAAATTTATTGTTGGGATCTTGACAAATTTTGATCCAAGGTATAGCCTCCTCAGCCGCATAGTCTAACTTGTTTACAAATGTATCATAACTACTTTGGACATCATTTAATATTGGCAAATTAGAGAAGTGTTGCTCGCATACTTCTTGAAATTCCTTCCATTTTGCTTTTTTATAGTTTCTCTTCTTTGTATACAAGTGTAGCCTTTCATATCCATAGGTCAATTTTATAACAATATGGTCACTTCCCAAAGACTCGTTAGTGGAATACCATGTGAATTTAATAGCTATATCTGTGGTCACAAATGAAATATCTGGGGACGATTGTTGCCAGTTGCCATCAGCAATTCTAATTCTTGTAGCAGCACCATTATTCAAGCACATATAATTATTTTCAAACATGGCTTGGTAAATCATTTCACCTCTTCTATCAGTTTTATAGGACCATAATGTGTGGTGAGCATTAAAGTCGCCTGATACCAAAGTTCCAGTGCCAGCAATTCTAAATATTTGGTCCCAGTCTGATTGATTTGTAGTAATTGTCGGTGGGCTATATAAAAAAATAATATTGTTTATTCCAGCTATATTTAGTATTTGAACATATATAATTTCAATATTGGTATTGGTCATTCTTACATTTTTTTGAATAATTTTCACTGACTTATGAAACAGTATGCAGACCCCACCATATCCATCTTCTCTGTCTCTTCGAATAATGTTATAGTTACCAACCCTAACACTATCTTCTTCATCTAACCAAGTTTCACTAATCATAGCTATATGTGCCTTCTCCTGCCAAAGTAGTAACTCTAGTGACCTTAACTTAGGTTTTAAACTATGGTCACTAGAGTTACTACTTTGGCAGGAGAAGGCACATATAGCTATGATTAGTGCCAAAGTAGTAACTCTAGTGAAGATAATTTAAACTAAAAGAGATTTCGGTAACGTGTCGGCCGAAATCAGTTCCAAATCCTAAAGACATGTTGCACACTAATTATCATTTTACTAATTCTAAATCCCCTCAGGACCCGAGAGGCCTGAGTCTTTCTAAATCAGCTCAGATACCCAAAGAGGATCTGAGACCTTCTAAATCCCCTCAGGACCCAAGAGGCCTGAGTCTTTCTAAATCAGCTCAGATACACAAAGAGGATCTGAGACCTTCTAAATCCCCTCAGGACCCAAGAGGCCTGAGTCTTTCTAAATCAGCTCAGATACCCAAGGAGGATCTGAGACCTTCTAAATCCCCTCAGGACCCAAGAGGCCTGAGTCATTCTAAATCAGCTCAGATGCCCAAGAGGACTGAATGCTAATATATCTACATCTCAGCTCAGAGAGCTGAGTCTTTCTAAGCCTAACGTAAAATTTAAATGCGATAAATGTTTAAAACGTTTTACTAACTCTACATCAAACTTATATACTAAATCAATCTTTAAGTAGTAATCTAAAAGTAGTTTACTATCTTCTAAATCTAGCCTAAATCTTTATACTAAGCCTAAACACTTATCTATCTACGAAATAAATAATCATAACAAAAAGATAGCCCTACCTCATATGTATCTTCAATCTAGTTATGCTTCGAAGAAGCTATGTTTTCTTACTGACTATAAGTTTGTTAAAGAAATCTTCCTTGTCACAAATCCCGGTGCTATCTAATGAAATTGTCAAATTAAAAGGCATAAATAGCTCAGAAAATCCCGTAGAAACATTAGGTACATTTCAAATGGAATTTAATTTACCAAGTCAAATATTAAAAATTCAAATTTCATATGACAAAGGACGATATAAACTTAAATAATTACTATGACGGAATCATAGCAAGTGATTTCTTCAATAATTTTAAATCAAAAATTGATTATTCGTCTAAATCTATTTCAATAATGAATCACCACATTCCTATTATATATACGCAGCCAACTTATATTATTCCGGCGCGATCTGAAGCCGTTATCGAGTGTGCTATATCCAATTACTTTTCCGAGCTTTATCACTGTAATGAAGCCCCCGTACTAGATCATACCTTAAGTGAAGGTGTTTATGTCGCAAATTGTATTGTCTCTATCAAACCGAATAGAAAGGTCAATGTTACTATTTTAAATACTACTGACAATGAACTTGAAATCAAGGATTATCAAGTGCAGTTAACGCCTTTTGAACGTGCAACTACTAATTTTGAATCTTGCTTTAATATTAATCCTATTTCTATTTCCAAATCTGAACGTATAAATCAAGTTTTAAATCTTATTCGTTGTTCTCATCTAAATGATGAAGAACGTAAAATCCTTCTCGATTTTTGTTCCAAATACACCGATATTTTTCACCTTGAAGGCGAGCCTTTATCGTTTACAAACGCTGTGGAACATACAATTAATACAGGTGATGCGCCACCTATTCATGTAAAATCATATCGATTTCCTGAGTGTCATAAGGAAGAAGTTGATTCCCAAATTCGAAAAATGCTAAATCAAAATATTATTAGACTTTCTATTTCGCCTTGGAGCGCCCCAGTTTGGGTAGTTCCGAAAAAAATGGATGCTTCTGGAAAACAGAAGTGGAGGATAGTCATTGATTATCGTCGCCTTAACGACGTCACTGTTTCCGAAGTCTATCCCTTACCTCTTATCACTGATATCCTAGACCAATTAGGTCATTCAAAATATTTTAGCACACTAGATCTTACTAGCGGTTTCCATCAAATTAAAACATGTCCTAAAGACGCTTCAAAAACAGGTTTTACTATTTCTACTAATTCTAGCATGTCTGGACACTACGAGTTTACCAGAATGCCTTTCGGGTTGAAAAATGCCCCTGCCACTTTCCAACGGTTAATGAATACAGTACTTTCAGGCTTACAAGGCCTTCATTGCTATATTTATCTCGATGATTGTATAGTATATAGCCAAAATCTTCAAGATCATATCCTAAAACTACAATTAGTCTTTGATAAATTCCGCGAATTCAATCTTAAGCTCCAGCCTGATAAATGCGAATTTTTAAGACACGAGGTCACTTATCTTAGTCATATAATCACCGATAAAGGTGTCTCTCCAAATCCCGAAAAAGTCAAGGCTGTCGCCGAATTTCCTATTCCCAAAAATCCTAAAGACATAAAGTCGTTTCTAGGCCTCATAGGCTACTATCGCCGATTTATAGAAAATTTCTCCAAAATTACGAAACCTCTTACCTGCCTTTTAAAGAACGCTATTTTTAAATGGTCTCAGGAACAACAGGACGCTTTCGATATACTAAAAGATAAACTAGTAACCGCCCCGCTTCTTCAATATCCAGATTTCTCTCAACCTTTTGTCGTAACTACAGACGCAAGTACTTACGCTATAGGCGCGGTTCTATCTCAAGGTCCCATAGGCAAAGATAAGCCGATTGCATATGCCTCGCGCACACTTAATCGTCCTGAAGGCAATTACTCAACAACCGAAAAAGAGTTGTTAGCCATTCTTTTTGCAGTCAAAACTTTTCGCCCTTATTTGTACGGGAATGAATTTAAAATTGTTACCGACCACCGACCTCTTGTGTGGTTATTCAATGTCAAAGACCCAGGTAGTAGATTAATTCGCTGGAGTCTCAAACTCGAGGAATATGATTACGAAATTATCTACAAACAAGGTCGTCTAAATTCTAATGCTGACGCATTATTCCGGTGTCCCGTCACCGCTATCGATATAAATAATTTAAATAATTCCTCTTATGAAAAATATTTTAAAGACCAATTCACAAACCAACTTCCTACCTCAAATACTATAATTGAGGAATGTACTCAGGGTCTACATTTGTCGAAATTAAATAATATCGCGTGCCCAGTATCGTTAGACTTTGATGAATCTATACCACACTGCAAAGAACTTTTATCTCAACTAGATAATGTTGAAGATTTACTAAATTCCGAACGCGAACCTTTTACTATAAAATCAGTCACGAATAATAATAAAAATTACTAGTTTTTGTTTTGTAAAGTTCATCATTATGAACAAACTCAGTTTAGAGATATTTACAATATTTTAATTAAACTTAGAAATTTATTAATCGAGTCTCAGAATATTACTGATGTTGCTTTACCCGATTTTTCAGACCCATTTTCTAAACTAGCATATATTAAAATTTATAATATGATTTCTTATGTCTTCCACAATACTAACATTAAAATACATATATATATATGTATATATATATATATATATGTATATGTATATATATATATATATATATATATATATATATATAAATCAATTAATTTATCCAACTCCTGTGGAAGTCCCAAAAATATTAAAAGAAAATCATGACTCAGCTATTGCTGGTCATCTCGGGTCACAAAGAATGTATAAACGCATTAAAGCCAGTTATTACTGGAAGGGAATGCGATCCGACATCGAAGGTTATGTCCAAAAAAGTAAACTTTGTCAAATTAACAAATCTTTGCGTAAATCTAATAAAGCTCCAATGGAGATAACTTCAACTTCTACTAAACCTTTCGAAAGATAAGCCCTTGATATCGTAGGTCCTTTACCCGAATCAGGCTCTCAAAAATTTAAATTTATTTTAACTTTACAAGATGACCTCACTAAATTCACAAGTGCTTATCCCTTAGTCACTTCTACTAGTTAAGAGATAGCTCGAGATCTTATCCATTTTATGTCTCTCTTCGGTTTTCCTAAAACTATCCTAACCGACCTTGGCACTTGTTTTACGTCGGATTTATTTAAACAATTAACAGAAATTTTAAAGGTAAAAGCCCTCTTTACCACACCTTATCATCTGCAAACTAACGGAGCCCTTGAACGCTCTCATGCTACTTTAAAGGAATATTTAAAATCATTTGTTAACGAAAACCAAAACGACTGGCATTACTTTTAATTCACCGCTATATTAACTTATAACACTACACCTCATTGCACTACTAACTTTACGCCTCATGAATTATTATTTGGCTATAAGCCTACTATTCCTAGTTCCTTGTACGAAACTTCTAATAACACCACTTATAATGAATATATCCGTGCCTTGCAATATAGGATGCGTTTCAGTCGCGAAAAGGCTATAGAAAACGTCATAAGTAGTAAAGAAAAATCTAAACAATATTATGATGCTCATTCTCGCGAAATTACATATAAGAACGGAGATATGGTGTATCTAAAACACCATCATAGGTTGCGTAAAGCATTATCGCCCATTTGGAAAGGCCCATACAAAATTATAAAGGTGCATAACAAGCACAACGTCACTCTTCAAGTAGGTCGCAAAAATATTAAATACCACGTAAACGAAATAAAACCAGCTATATCCTAATCTATTTATATTCTATTTCAGAATTTTAAGCTGCCAAGTCATCTCAGGCCTT
>NW_020799952.1:0-3730 GCF_003590095.1 Trichoplusia ni
TACGGTAGCGGTCATAAGTGCAGTAGCAGTTTCACAAAACTATCGCATTAAAACAAGTTGCACTTACGACCTTTTTCTATAACAAACATTTTGCACACATACGCGGTCTCGCACTCTTTCATCATTATCTAGTCAGAAAGAGTGCGATATAATAATTTGCCTTGGTGACAAACCAGTTATGCGATGACGGACGTATTAAGATATTGTTATTTAATTTCAATAATGTAGATAAGTGTCTGTTTGGCTTAGCGGATAACGCATTGGTCTAACTGAAACGCTCATTGAGACCTGCAATCGAACCCCACTGCAGTATACACTTTTTGTGTTTTACAGTTTCTACAGTTAGTTATATGCGATGAAACGTGTCGCGAACTTATTTACAAAAAATAATGAAGATGAGGGTAAATGTAAAAAAAAAAAAAAACTAACTACTAGATTTTAATTTAATAAATGAGTTACGACGTTGTTTGTTGGCGAACTTTGTTCGGAGCGTTTGTATTATCATTGCGATTAGTGTCTTTTTTTATTATCTTTATTCAAAATGCAAGCAAATATTACGATTGATGCCAGGGCAAATATTGTCGCTTTACGTCAAAATGGGTTGAATATTTCTCAAATTTCAAATCAAACCGGCTTATGTGTAAGTATTTTTTTAAAATTGTAATTATGATTGTTGTGGTCTATAATTTTTTTATATAATCACTAGTTGCAAGTTTATAATAAAATTTTCGTTTTTCAGAGAAATACTGTGAGCCGTTGGGTTAAGAGGTTCGAGAAAGAAGGTAGTCTGCAGTGTCGTGTAAGAAGTGGAAGGCCACCGCTTATAAACCCGACTCAGCGACGTGCCATGGTGGAAGAATATGAAACAAATGGTTTCATTCCAACAAAAATATTTGCTGATCAATTTGATACGTCAGTACGAACTGTTCGCCGTGCACTCCATGCTGAAGGTTTACAACACCGGAAACCAGCTAAAAAAACGTTTTTGACACAAAAACACAAGGAGGAACGACTACGTTTTGCTCGAGAATATTTAGATTTTAACTGGGATACAACCATATTTACCGATGAAAAGACTTTCAAATCTTGCCAGAAAGGAAGACTTCATTTATGGCGAAAAGACAATACTCGCTGGTCTGAGCAAAACATTATTCCGAATACAGAATCCGGTAGAATAAGTGTGAACATGTGGGGGTGGATTAGTGCTCAAGGGCCGGGTGAACTGGAATTCATACCTACGCGTGCGAACAGCTCTAATTACGTTGAAGTTTTAAATGACATAATGCTACCTACTGTGCGTAATGTTTACCCCATTGAATAATGTAGTGAACTAAATTTTGTTCAAGATAATTGTCCGATACATCGTGCCAGTATTGTAAAAGAGTGGTTTAGCAAGTATAATGATATTAAAGTTATTCCGTGGACAGCACGTTCCCCTGATCTAAACCCCATTGAAAATATATGGGGTTTAATGGTTCAAAGATGGGAAGCGCGAGATGAGAGATGACCTGAGCAGCTTAAATCCCATTGCACTCAACTATGGGAGAATTTACGCGGCACAGATATAATAATATGTACAAACATTGTGGCCTCCATGCGGCGACGTCTGCTTAGCTGCATTGAAAATAATGAAGGCCATACTAAATATTGATTACGCTGTTTTTTACAGTGGGCGTGCTGATCATAATATAAAGTCATACGTAATTTATTTTTATTTCAAGATTGGGATTAAGCTTCAATCTTCTTTTCTCTTTGAGAAAATGAATATATTAAGCTATTATCTCGAAGTCGCGGGCAACAGCTATATTTAATATACCGTTAATTAAAAATACAAAATGCCACCTAAAAAACGACCATCTTTATCTCGAAATTCGAGAGATGCTAAGAGGATGAGAAATGCGCGTTCTCAAGAATCAGCAGAGGAAAAAGCACATCGGTTAAACTCTATGAGAGTTAGTGCCTCAACTTCTCGAGCCAATGCAAGCTCTCCAGAGAGAGAGATGCGATTAGCAGCTGACAGAGCGAGACGAGCTACATCACGTGCGTCTCAAAGCTTTTCTCAACGAGAACTTAGGCTTACTATTGACCGAGAACAACATGTGTTATCCCGAGAAGCTGAAACTGCTTCACAACGAGAACTACGGCTCTCAGCTGACCGAGAACGTCATACATTGTTTCGTGAGTCAGAAACCTTCACTGAAAGGGAACTACGGCTTACAGCTGATCGCGAACATCATATTTTATCTCGAGAATTGACAAATGATAGGGTGCACCATAATATTATTCGATCTCTTGAAGATGAACATGAGCATGTACAACGAATAGAGTCGGTACGTGAACATTACAATTCTTTGAAACAAGATCGATTAATAAGTTTGTCTAATGAAAGATTAAGAATCGAAAATATTCGGTCTCTTGAAACGGACGAACAGCGAGAGGCCCGTCTTACCTCAGACAGATTTCGACATAGTCTTAATAACTTAGATTTACACATAGATGATCAAATCTAGAATTTCGGTGGCGTGGTCCGACAAATATAAAAGTGGGTTTGCTTATAACCTCGCAATTGATTACAGATCATCTTCTTTAATGGGCTATAGTATGTGTTCTTTGTAATGCTTCAAAGTGGAGTAAGGAGTCGGCTGGTTTCTGTTGTTCTGGAGGCAAAATAAATTTGCCTTCTTTCGCAGACCCGCCGGAACCATTGAAATCACTACTTTTAGGGGAACATGAGCAATCTAAACAGTTCTTAGGACAATATTCGCACTTATAATAGTGCGTTTCAAATGACATCCTTTGGTGCTAAACAAATCTCAAAAGGTCCTTTCATGCCTACTTTTAAGGTACAAGGTCATGTTTACCATTTGATAGGATCCCTTTTGCCTGAAGACCAACCTAAGTTTCTTCGAATATATTTCGTATCCGACTACAACGAACAGTCGAATATAAGAAATCAATATTTCCCGAATTTAATATTGAACTAATTTCACAACTTCAAGACATGTTGCATCAGGTTAATTCATATGTATGCAGTGTTTTAAATCGGCACTAGAAGCTCTTCTCGATATGATGATAGCAATTATAAAATTGTTATAAATGCCGATAGGCGTCCAACTCAGGAACATCCTAGGCGTTATAATGCTCCATCCACAAATGAAGTGCTGTGGTATTGGTCGACCAAGAATGTGATAGGCGTGATATTGTTATCCGGTCCAGAGACAATCGTTTGCAACGTATTTACGAAACCTACAGGGCTTATGACAGTTTGCAATATCGTCTGATATGTTGTCGAGGGGAAGATGGTTATTATACCAAACTGATCCGCATACAGGTGCACCTAATTAAATAAAAAGATTTCATGCTTCAATTTTTATTGTTACCACTTGCAAGTGAGGCGGAATAGGTTTGTATACTTTCAACGTTTTCGTGGCTTCTTCAATCAGTTTATTGTTGACATGTACGCAAAAATTGAAACCGAAAGGTTAGTTTACTACGATCTAATCAAAGGCAGCTACGCGCTGAAGAATACGTACACTTCGCGACGCCATGCAGCAAGATATAATGATACGGTGAATATGGGCCGTTTGTTATTTTTACCTCTTTTTTTACTGATGGTCCACGGTACATGCACGAACGTACTCAAGATGCTTTTTGTTACGTAAGAAAAATATGGACGTCCCGACTTATTTATACAGTAACTACCAATCCTAAGTGGGATGAAATCACTCGG
>NW_020799953.1:0-39412 GCF_003590095.1 Trichoplusia ni
CTCAGATTCATCAGATTATGGTGATGATATAATAGTTACTGGCGGCAAGAAAAATGAGGCTGCTTAATGGAAGTCTAGGCGCACTATCATAGAAGAGTCTGCTTCTGAAGGCGAAATGACTGCAAAATCACCAGTTTTTATACCATGTTCTGATGACGATACAATGAGTATTAATGACGAAGTACCTACAAAAGGAAGACCAAAAAAAAGGCCGAAAAAAAATTAAGTATGGTGGTCTATCTAGGATGGAGAGAAAGAAAAACAGACATTCTAACAAGCCTTTTCACAATTATAAAAACATCGAAGTCCAATCGAGAGAATTTATTGATTATAAATGTAATTGTAAAACGAAGTGCTGGGAAAAAATAGATTCAACCAATCGACAGAAAATATTTGAGACTTTTACAAACTAGAAAATTACAATACCCAGAATATGTACATTGCAGCAAGCGTCAAAGAAGCCGAGGTAAAAAGAAGGATGACTAATAGCAATATGAAGAAAAAAATCATTCGTAAATATCTATTAGATAAATTCGAAGTATGCCGGGATTTATTTGTCAAAACACTTGGTGTTTCTACAAAGAGAGTTAATACTGCTTTGACTAAAATGAGGACACAAGATTGTTTAGATAGAAGAGGATCAAAAAGTGGAGGTTAGAACAAATGCAGCGACGAATTAGTTTCACAAGTAAGATGTCATATTAACTCTCTTCCTAAATATACATAAATCACACTATAGAAGGAGTGAGCGCGAGACCGAATATCTTATGCCGGACATGACTTTAGACAGAATGTACGGTTTATACTGTGAACATTTATGAGAAGCTGAGAAGGTTAGTAAGGCTATGTACACAAAGTTATTTTACACGTGTTTTAATCTTAAACGAGCACCTCTTAAGAAAGACACTTGTAACAAGTGTGACACATTACAAGCGAAATTAACTCATTGCAAAACTGCTGAGGAAAAAACAGCCATAGATACAGAATGCGACGAACATTGCCGAAAATGGGAACAGGCGCGGCATAAAATGAAGAATGATTTTATTCTGGCTACTCAATGTAAGGAAATAGAATTTCTTACGTTTGACCTACAAAAACGCTTCCAATGCCTTAGATACCTACTGGAATTATTTACTATAAACGACAGCTTTGGCTTTATAATATGGGTATTTATTCGGCAAAAACCAACTCAAGTGAGTGTTTTGTTTGGATAGAAGGAATGGCTGGAAAGGGTGCTCAGGAAGTCAGCTCTTGTCTAATAAAAATACTAAGGCGAGCATATTTCTGAAGATGTCGAGGAACTAATTTTATGGAGCGACTAGCTTTTGCCCGCGACTTCGTTCGCGTGTAATAGCGACTTTCGGCAGAAAAGATAGCTGTGTCCGCAAATCTGTTAGCGTGTGACTCCTTCTGTTATTAAGTTAATGTATTGGTTATATTGTTTAGATCACATTTACATGAGGCTTAAACTATATTGGAAGTTGTTGCGTCCGGCACGTGAACATAAAGATTTCTAGAACTGCTAACCCGGGAAAGAGCAACGTATAACTGACCATGCGAGAAACAACTGACACCGAGATCTACTCCGGCAACACGAAAAGTCTGCCCTTGAGCTTTATTAGTTGTCATTGCATAACACACCGATACCGGGAATTGCGTTCTTTTAAATTGGAACGGAAAATTATTTGGTATAATGGGTATTCTGGGATAAAGACGGTTTCTCCTGCACCGCAACCTGTTACAATTTGAGCGTCGATTATATTTTGTTGCAACTGGGTTACTTTCAGTCGAGTTCCATTGCAAAGTTGTGGTGGTCTTAAATTTCGGAGTAGAATAATCGGAATGCCAATTTTTAAACAAATTTCATGAGAAGGAATATTTTAAGAATTTAAGAATTCTATCGGGTAGGTAATTAGTGGCTTCTTGTTTGATCTATAAACTTTGCTTTCCCCCTGTAGATTTGACAGTATTTTGTTATTAATCTCAAATGCCTGATCATTGCGAGGAGTTAAAATGGATCTTTCGCTGAGCCAAGTATTGTCCCTATTTAATATATTTGTCACCGTAAACCGACGATATCAGATGTGTTTGAGATTGAACTATACAACATAATTCAGGCGTCAAGATAAGTTTTCCTTGGTGTAGTTGTGGATAGGTACCTTCACCAATCTTTAATAATGTATTAGAAAATTGACTTTATCTGGATTATCTCCAGTTCTCACTCGCATGTTTATAGTTAAATGCATCGATTGTATATCACGCCACAAATAAGAGCTTTTCAGGCAAGCCCTAACCTCATCAGCTCGGGTTCCCCGTAGTATTACCGGCAAGGTTTGTCGGAAATCACCACAAAATAAAACCGTGATACCGCCCATTGGTCGATCATTTTGTTTTATATCCCTTAAAGTTTTGTCTACCGCTTCTACTCCTTTTCGATGGGCCATCGTACACTCATCCCATATGATTAAATTACACTCGCGTATACCTTAGCTTTGTCGCTATTGCTTGAAATACTACAGGTTGGACTTTCCGTGCGATCTAAATCAATTGGTATTTTAAACATAGTGTGAGCAGTTTTACCTCCTGGTAGCAATGTTGCAGCTATCCCTAATGAAGCCACGGCAAGAGCAATTTTACCCTGGTTTCGAACGGAAGCTAATATTAATTTAGTAACCATATTGTCCCCAAATTATTTTGAACACTCTCGCACATGCGATCATAGACTGAACGTTGTTCTGCAGTCATCATTGGGACACCGCTTTCTAATATCGTCAGCAGTTCCATTGGGTTGTAACCAATCTCTGCGGAATATTCCCTTTTAGTAACGTCTCCGACTGAGGTTGGTGTTGGCAATTTTGGCAAACCATATTCACATAGTAATTTACCGCCTACTGCTGTTAAGTCATCCTGAAGAGCCAATAAACACTGATTTATAGCAAGATCACGGACGTTATCATTAGTTGTGCCTTCATCATTGTGAGATATATTCCTAAGAAAGTCTTCTGCAAGTTTTTCTTTATATTTTTCCCATAATTGTATAGCATCTGACAAATTACAAAATGTTAGTAATGTTACAAATAAATGGCGTAACCATCGTTGATTATCACTAATACAGGATTCTGCTAAAGCGTCATCCCAATGCTGATCATTTTCAAGCAAATGACGCGCTTGGCAAGCTTTTCTAAAATCTATAAATGAGGTTGGTCCTCGCACTGTGTGTAACAATAATCGCAAATAGAAACACTCAGCGTTGTTAGGATGAACGGTATACACTCTACCAAGAACATGTTCTGTGAAAATACCTGACTCGCCACCTACAGGCCTGCCACGGCGTCTCCGATTAAAGACACCTCGTTGCTTATTGTAGGTATAATACGATGGAACTTCCTCATACAAAAGAGATTTTGCAAAATCATCAGTTTGGCAAAGTCGAAAGAATGCTAATAAAGTTGTTTGTGTAGGGTTCTCTAATCGTTCTGTAACATTTTCGGCGTTGAAATATATACGTTGACCGCCTTCAAGATGAACATCTAGATGAGTCACAGGTGGATATCTTTCGTGAATGTTGAAACTTAAGATCCGCCGCACAGCTTCTGAAGAACTAATATATCTGCCTGACTGAAATCTAGTAATTTCATTATGTTCATTTCTCAACGCAAATGTAGCGTGGTCACTGCCCTTATTAATGTACTTACAAATATATTTTATTGACTCTACACTATTACACATTTCAACATTTATGTGAGTTTGAAATGTTCTAGACAACACAGGCGAATACGGAACGCCCCACCTATTATCTAAAGTTACCTGTTGTCTAGACACTCGTTTTTCAACAGTAAAACCACCATTGTCTCTTCAACGACGACGATATAATGGGTATCCATCATGTCCCGTTACAGTTTCATCCACTAAGCATTTTGGATATCTTTTAGTGCAACGACCGTCTTGCATGCAAGTAGGATTCCCGTTAAATGCACCACATGGACCATGTATCATATGGGTTTTAACACTGTCGTATAGCACGCGATCTGCAATCGGACTTGGAATTTCAGCACTGATTAAACTGTCTACATCATTAGGTCGAACCTCATCTTTTAACCATAGCAGGATATGTGCGTGAGGTAAGCCGCGTTTTTGCCATTCAACACTATACATATAACACAATACTTCTCCAAAAATGTTATCTTTGGTAAGTAGATCTATCATTAATTTTAATTTTAAATGAAAAACTCTTGCGATGATATCATGGCTTTCATGCGGTGCTTGACCCTCAAGAAGCTCCCGAGTGATTTCATCCCACTTAGGATTGGTAGTTACTGTAATAAATAAGTCGGGACGTCCATATTTTCTTACGTAACAAAAAGCATCTTGAGTACGTTCGTGCATGTACCGTGGACCATCAGTAAAAAAAGAGGGTAAAATAACTAAACGGCCCATATTCACCGTATCATTATCTTGCTGCATGGCGTCGCGAAGGTGTACGTATTCTTCAGCGCGTAGCTGCCTTTGATTAGATCGTAAGTAAACTAAACTTTCGGTTTAAATTTTTGCGTACATGTCAACAATAAACTGATTGAAGAAGCCACGAAAACGTTGAAAGTATACAAACCTATTCCGTCTCACTTGCAAGTGGTAACAATAAAATTGAAGGCATGAAATCTTTTTATTATAATTAGGTGCACCTGTATGCGGATCAGTTTGGTATAATAACCATCTTCCCCTCGACAACATATCAGACGATATTGCAAACTGTCATAAGCCCTGTAGGTTTCGTATATACGTTGCAAACGATTGTCTCTGGACCGGATAACAATATCACGCCTATCACGTTCTTGGTCGACCAATACCACAGCAACTTCATTTGTGGATGGAGCATTATAACGCCTAGGATGTTCCTGAGTTGGACGCCTTACGGTATTTATAACAATTTTATAATTGCTATCATCATATCGAGGAAGAGCTTCTAGTGCCGATTTGAAACTGCATACATATGAATTAACCTGATGCAACATGTCTTGAAGTTGTGAATTAGTTCAGTATTTAAATTCGGGAAATATTGATTTCTTATATTCGACTGTTCGTTGTAGTCGGATACGAAATATATTCGAAGAAACTTAGGTTGGTCTTCAGGCAAAAGGGATCCTATCAAATGGTTAACCTGACCTTGTACCTTAAAAGTAGGCATGAAAGGACCTTTTGAGATTTGTTGAGCACCAAAGGATGTCATTTGAAACGCACTATTATAAGTGCGAATATTGTCTAAGAACTGTTTAGATTGCTCATGTTCCCCTAAAAGTAGTGATTTCAATGGTTCCGGCGGGTCTGCGAAAGAAGGCAAATTTATTTTGCCTCCAGAACAACAGAAACCAGCCGACTCCTTACTCCACTTTGAAGCATTACAAAGAACACATACTATTGCCCATTAAAGAAGATGATCTGTAATCAATTGCAAGGATATAAGCAAACCCACTTTTATATTTGTCGGACCACGCCACCGAAATTCTAGATTGATCATCTATGTGTAAATCTAAGTTATTAAGACTATGTCGAAATCTGTCTGAGGTAAGACGGGCCTCTCGCTGTTCGTCCGTTTCAAGAGACCGAATATTTTCGATTCTTAATTTTCATTAGACAAACTTATTAATCGATCTTGTCTCAAAGAATTGTAATGTTCACGTACCGACTCTATTCGTTGTACATGCTCATGTTCATCTTCAAGAGATCGAATAACATTATGGTGCACCCTATCATTTGTCAATTCTCGAGATAAAATATGATGTTCGCGATCAGCTGTAAGCCGTAGTTCCCTTTCAGTGAAGGTTTCTGACTCACGAGACAATGTATGACGTTCTCGGTCAGCTGAGAGCCGTAGTTCTCATTGTGAAGCAGTTTCAGCTTCTCGGGATAACACATGTTGTTCTCGGTCAATAGTAAGCCTAAGTTCTCGTTGAGAAAAGCTTTGAGACGCACGTGATGTAGCTCGTCTCGCTCTGTCAGCTGCTAATCGCATCTCTCTCTCTGGAGAGCTTGCATTGGCTCGAGAAGTTGAGGCACTAACTCTCATAGAGTTTAATCGATGTGCTCTTTCCTCTGCTGATTCTTGAGAACGCGCATTTCTCATCCTCTTAGCATCTCTCGAATTTCGAGATAAAGGTGATCGTTTTTTAGGTGGCATTTTGTATTTTTAATTAACGGTATATTAAATATAGCTGTTGCCCGCGACTTCGTCCCCGTGGGTAGAAGATATAAGTTATGATTCATACCTGCCCTGTTTTTTTTTACATTTTCCATTGTATCTTCGCTCCTATTAGTCGCAGCGTGATGGTTTATAGCCTAAAGCCTTCCTTGATGAATGGTCTATTCAACACAAAAATATTTTTTCAATTTGGACCAGTAGTTCCGGAGATTAGCGCGTTCAAACAAACAAACAAACAAACAAACTCTTCAGCTTTATATATTAGTAAGTATAGATTTCCATTGTATCTTCGCTCCTATTAGTCGCAGCGTGATGGTTTATAGCCTAAAGCCTTCCTTGATGAATGGTCTATTCAACACAAAAATATTTTTTCAATTTGGACCAGTAGTTCCTGAGATTAGCGCGTTCAAACAAACAAACAAACAAACTCTTCAGCTTTATATATTAGTATAGATAGATGTGAAGTGTTACCTTGAATAATTTAAAACGTTCGCAATCAAAGCAAACATTATAAACGACAATACAATTTATAATGTACGTATTATACTCATGTAAATCCAAAAAAGTATCGACTAAGGGATTCTTATTGTAATGCAATATTTCGCTTTATGTGATCACGTTACATCGTTTGATTTTTTACTTATTGCTAATTTAGCAATTCGTAAGGATTATCATTTTTATGATTATATTTTATGGATTATAGTTATTAGGCTGATAGGATAATATGAAAATCTTAAGTAGGCAAATAGCACCGACTGTGAGATTTTTTGCTAAAGTAAAATTTTATTAATATCTATTCAACCAGATTCAACGGATCGCAGATTTTAATATGCTAAAAATAATAAGTTTTGAACAAGTACTCAACTTTAGTCATTCATTCTACATTATTTTTAACAAGCTACATCTTGTTATTTCTGTAATTATAATATTATTTATATTCTTTGTGCGACAACCCTACGTAAAACAATGCAAACAACAATAATTGCAATTTGAAACTTAGGTATATTCATAATTTTAATGGAATTGCCTTTTAACTCATTTAAAACAACGTTTAAGGATAAGCTGTGCAAGCAGGCTTATTATACAATCAATGATTATTTAAATGATAAAAATATTTGGTCGCCGTGATTTGCACTGGACGGTTTAGTGTGGATTAATGTTTGACGTGTATTTGTGTAATTTGATAGACATATCGTCGGTGATACTGCAATACCGCGTAAGTAACAATTGCAAATACCGCGTTAGTACGAAAAAATCAAAATTGAAATTTCGCGCCTATGAATTCTAGACAGCGATTGGCATCGTCCCGTGTAACAACGCGAGCGCTATAACCAATCAAATCGCTTCAAACTACACTTGTCGAAACCGCGTGAGTTGTGGACTGACGATTTTATCCTCAATACCGCGTATCTACACGGCATTACTTGGAGCGTGTGGTCGTTGTTTGTGCCTCCGTAATGCTGTGGACTTGCGAGTTTTGAAATATAATCCTAATGGGACTATCGAGTTTAAAAAGCACTTCGAAAGTGAATTTACTCCACTACTTTTTTTCCTTGTGGGTAGTTGTGACAGATAGACGTATTTTTATTGCTCCGTAATTTAATATTTATTTAAAATTAGAAATTCTACTATTTTCGTAAATACATGTATTGATTTGGCTCTTTAACTCACCTTCGCTCACTTTACTGCAATAATCACAACATTTCCTAAACATCACAAGCATGGACAACAAACTTGCACAGAGCGTGGTTGATTTGGAGAAATTCTTCAGTTCCCGTATGCAGGAGTACGAAAATAAGCTTCTGAAGGTTGCTGCTGGCAGTGCTCCTAAACATCCTGACCTGGCTTCGCTCTCAACGGAATTCCTGGAGTTCAAAAGTTTTGTTTGTCAGACACTGAAACTTCTGAAAGCACAGACTGAGCTCCTTTCCCGTGCCCTGGACAAACATGAAACTACTATGCGTAGGAAGATCCTGCTGTTCCACGGTGTTCCAGAGAAGACCAACGAGAAGCTCAACGAGACTGTCCTGGACGTCGTTGTCAAGCGCATGAAGGTGGATGATGCCTGCTTGGACATTTTTGAGGTTTGCCACAAACTTGGTGCCTCACAGGGTAAAACCAGGCCTGTGCTGGTACGCTTCAGGGATATGGAGCACCGTCGTGTTGTCTAGGACAACAAAACCTTACTTAAAGGCTCAGGTATCACAATATCTGAGTTTCTCACTAAGACGCGACATCAAGTTTTTGTTGCTGCCCGGAAACATTTTGGGATAAGTAGCTGTTGGTCCGCGGAAGGGAAGATCATCGTCCAAGCGGCAGATAAGTCTCGTCGTAAGATCTCCAATATGGGTGAGCTAGATGATCTCATAGCATTGTTTCCCGCTAGTGCTGATGCAGGGACTGCTGGAGGAAGTTCGTTGCCTTCAATGCCTAGCATTTCTGCACAAGATGCTGCCAAGAAGACGAAGACGCTGAGGAAGGCGCGTCGCTAAATGTATATTTTGTCTTGTTTTTCTTTACTACTTTCCGCTTTAACCTTCTTATTTTATAGTTCCTTTTCGTGTGTTACGCTTTTTGTGAGTGCTAAGTCGGTACTTTCCGACCTAGTTCGGTTTTGTTTTTATTTTAAGCCGGTAGTTAGTTTTTATTTTTACATTTCACTTCACATATTGTTTTATGTTTGGTTAGTTTGACAATGACAGGTCAATTTGACGTTTTGTTGTCACCCTCTTTCTTTTTTTTTTTTAAATATAATTTGTAGTATGTTATTCTCATATAGCTGACTGATATTTGTCCTTATACTTGTGTTGCCACCTTCATTTATTTATTTTTGTATGCTGTTACTCTCTTTTTCTGACTGATATTATTAATTATTTCTAGTGTTTACTGACTCTTTGTGTGTGCGTGTATTCTCTTCTCTTCTTACTGTTTGTTTTACTCTCTAGCGAATGCGTGAGTTAAAATGGCCAAGAGTTATTGGTAATTTATTTTTGTTTTGTTAGTGTACTTGTATTTTATATTTTTAAGTTGCGTATTTTTATTTATTTATATTAATATTTTATTGGTATATTTTTATTTGAATGTCTATGTGTGATTTCAACTTAGACGATAGTTTTTTCTCTTGCTCTTCAACTTCCAACAGTTTTGTCAGCGCTGATGGCGACTCTTCTGCTCCCTTGACGTTGGGTGATCAGATCTCCTCACTTCTGTCGCCTTATCCTAATAATTTCAACATAGCCCACATAAATGCTCAGAGTGTTCCTGGTCATCACTCCGACCTTCTGGCATCTATTGACAGTGCGCACCTTGACGCTTTGTTGATTTCCGAGTCCTTTTTGAAACCTTCGCTTCTGTCTGCTCACTATGCCCTCCCTGGTTTTGTTCTGGTTCGGAACGACAGAACGGGAAAGGGAGGTGGGGGTGTTGCCATATACTTGCGGGCTGATGTCCCGTATAAGATCATCAGTGCTTCCCCTTCATTATACTCGGAATCAGCAGAGCATCTATTTCTTGAAGTTATCCTAAATCACACAAAGATACTTCTTGGAGTAGTCTATAGTCCAAACCTCCATATTAATTACTTCGACATGTTAGATTCGCTGTTGAATGATTATTGCCCGTTGTACGAGCATATAGTCATGATGGGTGATTTTAACACTTATCTACTGAAGGATGACAGTCGAGCGCTTAAACTTAATTCTCTTCTTTCTTCTTTCAATCTCAGTATTTTACCTCTCTCTGCTACTCACCACTTTCCCAATTGTACTCCTTCCTTGTTAGATCTTATGATTGTGTCAAAGATCAGTAATGTTTCTTGTCACGGACAGCTAACTGCTTGTTTTTCCTACCACGATTTCATCTTTCCTTCTTACAGGATTCGTCCTCCTAAGTGAAAGCCACAGTACCTTTTCCTTCGGAATTACAAGGGCATTGACTTGGAGGCATTGACGCGTGATGCTGATCTCATTGACTGGACCTGTGTTTTGGAGAGCACCTGCATCAACGAAATGGTAGACTGCTTCAACCTTAAATTACTACGTTTGTTTGACAGCCATGCTCCCATTCGTCGTGTTAAAGTTAGGAATATTCCGGCTCCCTGGCTCACTCCTGCCATTAAAGAATTGATGGCTAGTCGGGATAGGGCGAAGAGGAGGCTGAAGCGTAGTCCGTCTGAGCGCACCCTTATTGCTTACAAAACTTTACGTAACCGCTGCAGTCGAATGTGTAGAGATGCTAAGAGTCGCTACTTCCACAATTCTCTCGATAATCGCAGCTCCTCCGAGGTTTGGAAATTCCTTAAATCGATTGGTATCGGCAAGGCTGAGGCTACTTATAGTGGTGACACTGACGTGTGTGCTCTTAACAATTACTTCTCCTCTCCTCCAGTTCGTTTGGCTGCACACGTCAGAGCCAGTACATTGAGTCAGCTGGCCAGTCTGCCGTTGCCTGATTGTCCTCCATACGAGTGGTGTGCTGTGACCTCCGATGATGTGAAGAAGTCTATTCTGGCAATTTCATCTAATGCGGTAGGTAATGACGATATATGCTCTAGAATGATATCCCTTACTCTTTCCTCTGTCCTTCCTGTTTTGACTCATATTTTAAACTAGCTTTTGCCCGCGACTTCGTTCGCGTGTAATAGCGACTTTCGGCAGAAAAGATAGCTGTGTCCGCGAATCTGTTAGCGTGTGACTCCTTCTGTTATTAAGTTAATGTATTGGTTATATTGTTTAGATCACATTTACATGAGGCTTAAACTATATTGGAAGTTGTTGCGTCCGGCACGTGAACATAAAGATTTCTAGAACTGCTAACCCGGGAAAGAGCAACGTATAACTGACCATGCGAGAAACAACTGACACCGAGATCTACTCCGGCAACACGAAAAGTCTGCCCTTGATCTTTATTAGTTGTCATTGCATAACACACCGATACCGGGAATTGCGTTCTTTTAAATTGGAACGGAAAATTATTTGGTATAATGGGTATTCTGGGGATAAAGACGGTTTCTCCTGCACCGCAACCTGTTACAATTTGAGCGTCGATTATATTTTGTTGCAACTGGGTTACTTTCAGTCGAGTTCCATTGCAAAGTTGTGGTGGTCTTAAATTTCGGAGTAGAATAATCGGAATGCCAATTTTTAAACAAATTTCATGAGAAGGAAGTCCGGGCATAATTAAAGAATTTAAGAATTCTATCGGGTAGGTAATTAGTGGCTTCTTGTTCATCGACCATTCTATTTATTGATCTATAAACTTTGCTTTCCCCTGTATATTTGACAGTATTTTGTTATTAATCTCAAATGCCTGATCATTGCGAGGAGTTAAAATGGATCTTTCGCTGAGCCAAGTATTGTCCCTATTTAATATATTTGTCACCGTAAACCGACGATATCAGATGTGTTTGAGATTGAACTATACAACATAATTCAGGCGTCAAAATAAGTTTTCCTTGGTGTAGTTGTGGATAGGTACCTCCACCAATCTTTAATAATGTATTAGAAAATTGACTATTATCTGGATTATCTCCAGTTCTCACTCGCATGTTTATAGTTAAATGCATCGATTGTATATCACGCCACAAATAAGAGCTTTTCAGGCAAGCCCTAACCTCATCAGTTCGGGTTCCCCGTAGTATTACCGGTAAGGTTTGTCGGAAATCACCACAAAATAAAACCGTGATACCGCCCATTGGTCGATCATTTTGTTTTATATCCCTTAAAGTTCTGTCTACCGCTTCTACTCCTTTTCGATGGGCCATCGTACACACATCCCATATGATTAAATTACACTCGCGCAATACCTTAGCTTTGTCGCTATTGCTTGAAATACTACAGGTTGGACTTTCCGTGCGATCTAAATCAATTGGTATTTTAAACATAGTGTGAGCAGTTTTACCTCTTGGTAGCAATGTTGCAGCTATCCCTAATGAAGCCACGGCAAGAGCAATTTTACCCTGGTTTCGAACGGAAGCTAATATTAATTTAGTAACCATATTGTCCCCAAATTATTTTGAACACTCTCGCAAATGCGATCATAGACTGAACGTTGTTCTGCAGTCATCATTGGGACACCGCTTTCTAATATCGTCAGCAGTTCCATTGGGTTGTAACCAATCTCTGCGGAATATTCCCTTTTAGTAACGTCTCCGACTGAGGTTGGTGTTGGCAATTTTGGCAAACCATATTCACATAGTAATTTACCGCCTACTGCTGTTAAGTCATCCTGAAGAGCCAATAAACACTGATTTATAGCAAGATCACGGACGTTATCATTAGTTGTGCCTTCATCATTGTGAGATATATTCCTAAGAAAGTCTTCTGCAAGTTTTTCTTTATATTTTTCCCATAATTGTATAGCATCTGACAAATTACAAAATGTTAGTAATGTTACAAATAAATGGCGTAACCATCGTTGATTATCACTAATACAGGATTCTGCTAAAACGTCATCCCAATGCTGATCATTTTCAAGCAAATGACGCGCTTGGCAAGCTTTTCTAAAATCTATAAATGAGGTTGGTCCTCGCACTGGTGTAACAATAATCGCAAATAGAAACACTCAGCGTTGTTAGGATGAACGGTATACACTCTACCAAGAACATGTTCTGTGAAAATACCTGACTCGCCACCTACAGGCCTGCCACGGCGTCTCTGATTAAAGACACCTCGTTGCTTATTGTAGGTATAATACGATGGAACTTCCTCATACAAAAGAGATTTTGCAAAATCATCAGTTTGGCAAAGTCGAAAGAATGCTAATAAAGTTGTTTGTGTAGGGTTCTCTAATCGTTCTGTAACATTTTCGGCGTTGAAATATATACGTTGACCGCCTTCAAGATGAACATCTAGATGAGTCACAGGTGGATATCTTTCGTGAATGTTGAAACTTAAGATCCGCCGCACAGCTTCTGAAGAACTAATATATCTGCCTGACTGAAATCTAGTAATTTCATTATGTTCATTTCTCAACGCAAATGTAGCGTGGTCACTGCCCTTATTAATGTACTTACAAATATATTTTATTGACTCTACACTATTACACATTTCAACATTTATGTGAGTTTGAAATGTTCTAGACAACACAGGCGAATACGGAACGACCCACCTATTATCTAAAGTTACCTGTTGTCTAGACACTCGTTTTTCAACAGTAAAACCACCATTGTCTCTTCAACGACGACGATATAATGGGTATCCATCATGTCCCGTTACAGTTTCATCCACTAAGCATTTTGGATATCTTTTAGTGCAACGACCGTCTTGCATGCAAGTAGGATTCCCGTTAAATGCACCACATGGACCATGTATCATATGGGTTTTAACAATGTCGTATAGCACGCGATCTGCAATCGGACTTGGAATTTCAGCACTGATTAAACTGTCTACATCATTAGGTCGAACCTCATCTTTTACCCATAGCAGGATATGTGCGTGAGGTAAGCCGCCAGCTAAGTCGCCAATCCCACGCACTCTAGCTGTGCTTAATAATCTCTTGGATCTTAATCCAACAGCTGATCTGTTTGCGGATGTATGGCCGAAGATTTTGTCGGTATGCCTGAAGTACTGTGAGATAAATTTATGAAAGTGTTTTGTTTTTATGTTTTTTTTATTTATATTCTAATTTGTTTAATGTTTAAATTTGTATAATGTATATTTTTTAATTGCTGTTATTGGTTTTTCACCGTTGTAATTGATTAAAATAAATTAAAAATAAATTAAATAAATTAAATTGAAGTTGTGAAATTAGTTCAGTATTTAAATTCGGGAAATATTGATTTCTTATATTCGACTGTTCGTTGTAGTCGGATACGAAATATATTCGAAGAAACTTAGGTTGGTCTTCAGGCAAAAGGGATCCTATCAAATGGTAAACATGACCTTGTACCTTAAAAGTAGGCATGAAAGGACCTTTTGAGATTTGTTTAGCACCAAAGGATGTCATTTGAAACGCACTATTATAAGTGCGAATATTGTCTAAGAACTGTTTAGATTGCTCATGTTCCCCTAAAAGTAGTGATTTCAATGGTTCCGGCGGGTCTGCGAAAGAAGGCAAATTTATTTTGCCTCCAGAACAACAGAAACCAGCCGACTCCTTACTCCACTTTGAAGCATTACAAAGAACACATACTATAGCCCATTAAAGAAGATGATCTGTAATCAATTGCAAGGATATAAGCAAACCCACTTTTATATTTGTCGGACCACGCCACCGAAATTCTAGATTGATCATCTATGTGTAAATCTAAGTTATTAAGACTATGTCGAAATCTGTCTGAGGTAAGACGGGCCTCTCGCTGTTCGTCCGTTTCAAGAGACCGAATATTTTCGATTCTTAATCTTTCATTAGACAAACTTATTAATCGATCTTGTCTCAAAGAATTGTAATGTTCACGTACCGACTCTATTCGTTGTACATGCTCATGTTCATCTTCAAGAGATCGAATAATATTATGGTGCACCCTATCATTTGTCAATTCTCGAGATAAAATATGATGATCGCGATCAGCTGTAAGCCGTAGTTCCCTTTCAGTGAAGGTTTCTGACTCACGAGACAATGTATGACGTTCTCGGTCAGCTGAGAGCCGTAGTTCTCATTGTGAAGCAGTTTCAGCTTCTCGGGATAACACATGTTGTTCTCGGTCAATAGTAAGCCTAAGTTCTCGTTGAGAAAAGCTTTGAGACGCACGTGATGTAGCTCGTCTCGCTCTGTCAGCTGCTAATCGCATCTCTCTCTCTGGAGAGCTTGCATTGGCTCGAGAAGTTGAGGCACTAACACTCATAGAGTTTAACCGATGTGCTTTTTCCTCTGCTGATTCTTGAGAACGCGCATTTCTCATCCTCTTAGCATCTCTCGAATTTCGAGATAAAGATGGTCGTTTTTTAGGTGGCATTTTGTATTTTTAATTAACGGTATATTAAATATAGCTGTTGCCCGCGACTTCGTCCCCGTGGGTACAAGATATAAGTTATGATTCATACCTGCCCTGTTTTTTTTACATTTTCCATTGTATTTTCGCTCCTATTAGTCGCAGCGTGATGGTTTATAGCCTAAAGCCTTCCTTGATGAATGGTCTATTCAACACAAAATAATTTTTCAATTTGGACCAGTGGTTCCTGAGATTAGCGCGTTCAAACAAACAAACAAACTCTTCAGCTTTATATATTAGTATAGATTTGTATTTTTAATTAACGGTATATTAAATATAGCTGTTGCCCGCGACTTCGTCCCCGTGGGTAGAAGATATAAGTTATGATTCATACCTGCCCTGTTTTTTTTACATTTTCCATTGTATCTTCGCTCCTATTAGTCGCAGCGTGATGGTTTATAGCCTAAAGCCTTCCTTGATGAATGTTCTATTCAACACAAAAATATTTTTTCAATTTGGATCAGTAGTTCCTGAGATTAGCGCGTTCAAACAAACAAACAAACATACAAACAAACTCTTCAGCTTTATATATTAGTATAGAAGTATAGATCAGTAGTTCCTGAGATTAGCGCGTTCAAACAAACAAACAAACTCTTCAGCTTTATATATTAGTATAGATTGAGTCTCGAGTCTCATCGCACAAATATTATATCCACGCTTTAGTTGTTGATTGCATAACTGAAAAACTGCCCGCTTTCCAGATTAACTCTCGCGAATTTGATTGTCTCAAAAAAGTACCTCTAGCTGACCTTACTTGGAATATTCCGGGAAATATTGATATGGTGATTGGTGCCCAATTGTTCCCTTATATTTACTTAGGTGATAGGTTAAACTCGAACGCTTCCGCTCCGCCCGCTTTTTTGACCACTTTCGGTTATATTCTAATGGGAGACTTTCCGTCGTCCTTTATGGAAAATAATTGTCCTGCTTCTTTTGCTGCCATCACATTAAGCAATATGGAGTCCTGTCTTCATAAATTTTGGGAATTAGAAGAGATTCCGAATAAACGTTTTATGTCGGCCGATGAAACGGAATGTGAAAATTTATTCACAGGTTCCGTGACTCGCGATATAGATGGTCGATATACCGTATCCTTTCCGTTCAGTAGGAATCCCGCTGATTTAGGTAATTCTCGTTCAGTTGCACACCGACGTTTTCTAGCTTTAGAACGCAAATTAAAACATACGCCCGCAATTCGTGAAGATTATAATAAAGTCATTGCTGATTACTTACAAAATGGTTATTTGTCGGAGGTATCTTCTACGGATAACGAAAGTGATGGTTATTACATACCTCATCACGCTGTTATTAGGCAAGATAAAGTCACAACTAAATTAAGAATTGTTCTTGACGCTAGTGCCAAAACTCACACAGGGCTGTCACTCAATGATGTTTTGCATTCAGGGCCTAACCTACAGGCAGATCTTTTTCTTCTTTTACTTGATTTCGGATTATATCCTATAGCATTAACTGCAGACATTAAACAAATGTATTTACAAATTAACTTACTAGAATCGCAACGGAAATATGTAAAAATATTATTTCGTTTTAATGAAAATGAGAAGTTACGCACTTTTCATTTTAACCGGGTGCCGTTCGGTCTTAAGTCTAGTCCTTTTCTTGCCATGCGCACGGTTCGACAACTGGCGACAGATGAAGGAAACCGCTTCCCTGATGCAGCTTCTATTGCTCAATCCAATTTATATATGGATGATCTAGTGACCTCTGTTTCTGATGAGGGCAGCGCTATATGCCTCGCTAAAGAGCTTTGAGACGCACGTGATGTAGCTCGTCTCGCTCTGTCAGCTGCTAATCGCATCTCTCTCTCTGGAGAGCTTGCATTGGCTCGAGAAGTTGAGGCACTAACTCTCATAGAGTTTAACCGATGTGCTTTTTCCTCTGCTGATTCTTGAGAACGCGCATTTCTCATCCTCTTAGCATCTCTCGAATTTCGAGATAAAGATGGTCGTTTTTTAGGTGGCATTTTGTATTTTTAATTAACGGTATATTAAATATAGCTGTTGCCCGCGACTTCGTCCCCGTGGGTAGAAGATATAAGTTATGATTCATACCTGCCCTGTTTTTTTTACATTTTCCATTGTATTTTCGCTCCTATTAGTCGCAGCGTGATGGTTTATAGCCTAAAGCCTTCCTTGATGAATGGTCTATTCAACACAAAAATAATTTTTCAATTTGGACCAGTGGTTCCTGAGATTAGCGCGTTCAAACAAACAAACAAACTCTCCAGCTTTATATATTAGTATAGATTTGTATTTTTAATTAACGGTAAATTAAATATAGCTGTTGCCCGCGACTTCGTCCCCGTGGGTAGAAGATATAAGTTATGATTCATACCTGCCCTGTTTTTTTTACATTTTCCATTGTATCTTCGCTCCTATTAGTCGCAGCGTGATGGTTTATAGCCTAAAGCCTTCCTTGATGAATGGTCTATTCAACACAAAAATATTTTTTCAATTTGGATCAGTAGTTCCTGAGATTAGCGCGTTCAAACAAACAAACAAACATACAAACAAACTCTTCAGCTTTATATATTAGTATAGATTTATAATTAATCACCTACCTAGGTGGGAATAAACGGGTGGAGGTTACAAAACATCTTGTAAATATTGTTTGAATTTGGTTAATTGGCCTTTTATGGCACTGCGCTTTCTCACAGCACTTTGAAAATTCTCAATCTCACTCATACTGATATCTTTTTGGGTTAATTCACTAGTCATTTAGGCACTTAGTAATGAATTTAGTTGAAACAATAGAGCGGGCAAACAATGAATCGAATAGGCACTTTTACTGTTAAATTAGGGAATAGCCGCTAACTCACTTGAAGCTGTGACAGCACGAAGTATGCTCACCAGGCGCCTGCGCTGCGACTGTAGACAGCCAGGTAACTAGGAGATAGATGTTAAGCGAAGCACATGCACATTCACCGCATCTGAATTGTTCGGCAAGCTTTGGTATATTAGCTGTCACACACAAATGCCCCCGCTGCACGTTAAGAATGGACTCGCCCACTATAGCGTCTTTTAGAAGTTTTAGGTTAAGTATAATATATTTTAAATATCAGGCAACCCAACCAATTCGAGCAAAACCCGCTAGGCCATCCACACAAACAGAAAGAAACACTTAGAAATGCGGATAGTCGGGACTAGAAATAGCAGAAATGGTAGGTAAGCGGTTAGGTAGGTACAAGGAATTAGTTTTTGGAATTGAAAAGGAAAAACGAGCAAACACCCCTCGGGTTAGATGTATAGACCTGCGCCTGGTAGTGCCGCTGTCTTCTTTTTGGTTTTGGACCTCGTGGCGTGGGCTTAGAGACACTTCGGTTGAACCTTGCTGCCAGCTGCCGTAGTCTCCTTTGTCCGATGGAAAGTTCTCGTAAACCGTAGTTGCGTAGTAGATTGTAGATTCGTATTATTATAATTGCCTTAGACGGTCGCCAAATGAATAAAACGAGACTGTAGTACAAAATTAGGCGTGTATTCTTTAACACAATTATACAAAAATGCTTAATAGTAAGACGTGTGGTCGCGTCGGTGTCGTGGCGAAAAGGCCATGGCGCGCGCGGCGATGTCGTCTTTCACGCGCCCCTCCAAATTGCTGCATTCGGAAACGCGCACAAACGGTGTGCGCGTCAACACAGACTATTTTTTTAAAGGAATTGAAATGTTAATAAAGCGATTCGAAAAGTGTATTGAAATTAAGGGGGACATATTGAAAAATAATAAAAATTGTTTGAGATTTATCCTTCATTTTATAGTTCAGGCCGGAAACTTTTGGACCTGATTACGTAAAAGAGCGTAATGGTTCGATATGTAGCGGGCGGGCGGTTTTAGCGAGTAATAAACAAAAATTGTAACCATAGCAACTGTCAGAATGCCGTTGTTAGTTTTTTTTTATGGGACTAGCCCGCCACACATGCCCGTCATTGCAACTCCTCTAAGCCAGGATCTACAATGAAACCAACGAAAACCACCGAAACATTTAAGTTCGGTGTGTCCCAGGGGGAACAATTAACTGCCTTGGAACCCGCAACGAAATTAATCAGAAATAGTAAAGAGGAGGAGTAAGAAAAAATGTTCCACTTCCCTCCATAGCAAGCGGGAGACAAAAGAAGAAATAGCTAGTTTTAGCAAAGAAAAGAGATTGACAACTGAGTTAGGCTCAGTTATCAGGCACCACGGATATAAATTTACAGTTTAATGGGTCCTATAATTTAGGAGCTGTTATTTTGATTCCAATAATAGGTATAGCAGAAACGTCTGAAAGCACGGAAATTTGCTTTGGTTGCAACAAGGTCCTCATAGTAGACAACACCGGATGTCGGCTGCAAACTATCTAATAAGATGTTACGTTCGTCTCGCCATAGACCACACTCCCACAGAATATGATGTGCAGTTTGCTCATATTCACTGTTTGCTGTTGAACACTGACATAATGGTGAAACGACAAGTTTAAATGAAAATAATTTGCTTTTAAAGTTACCATGACCTGTAAGGAACACAATGATCAATCTCTATCCAAGTCCTCTCCAGCCGCTCATGAACGGACGGAAAAAATTGGTAGAGGTGACGGCCCTTAATAGATGTTTCCCATCTAACTCTAACTCTAACCTAACCGAGATTGCCGCATCTACAGTTGATTTCCCTATTGTAAATCCGAATTGATATTTGTGGAATTTTGGTCCGTCCGGCAGTAATCGTGGGACAATAAGGCGCTCCAGCAATTTACCCAATGATGGTAGCAGGGTAATGGGTCGATAAGATTTGGGGTCGTCTGGCGCCTTATCGCCACTTTTTGGAATAATTCTAATAAAGCCCTGACGCCATATACAAGGAAAAATGCCTTCAGCAATACATTTGTTGAATACCGTTAAGATACAATCGCCTGACACCTTGCATGCCTCCTTTATCATCCTGTTAGAGATTTTGTCTTCCCCAGAGGCTTTATTAAGAGACAGTGATCTAACAACAGCGACAAACTCGGCAGCAGATGGAAGGTTTGACATTGGAGTCGCAGGAACATCGGCAGCGAATGCTCTTATTTGCTGGTGATAGTCATCGTCGGTGTTTTGGTGGTCATCCGGTATAAGTGCGTTTAGAAGTGCCTCTGTGGTCTCCTCGATCCCAGCGGTGTGCATATTATTAATTTTGATGTTATGTATAAATGCCAGATTGAATGGTCTGTTGGCCTTGAACTCGTAGTATAAAGGAGACCACGGGCCCTCCTTGTCCAGTTTCTCGACTACTTTACGTAATAAATGTCCCTTTGATTTTTCAATGGCAGCTCTATAACGCGACCGCGCGATTCGAAAGGAACTCAAAGCAGCAATAAACACATCTCCCGTTATTTGACGTTTCTTAAGAACATTAAGTTTTTTACGCGACCTACGGTATAGTTTACGTTGTTCAGTGAGGTAGCCGCTCCACCAGTCACATCTGTGTATATTGGTCATAGATCCGCGACCAATGGCTACATCAGCACAGTAAGTGAAAGTTGCTGATAAAATTTCAGCACTCTCTTCAGCTGACAGGCCGTCATGGGTGAAGTCTCTGGCATGACATTCAAAACATGTTCGAAAGAAGTCCCAATCAGCATTACTTGTTTTGTACCTATAGTCACCCTTGACGTAATTACAATGAGAACCTCGCGCCACTACAGGACGCATCTGGAAGGACACGCCATTTGTCTAAGCGGACGTCTGCACTTGAAAGTGTGACGTCAATAGAAGATTCGCCCATTTGGCTGCAAAAAGTAGGTGGCGCATCAGGGGTGTTGTGAATTGATAAATTTATTTCAGCGATGAAATCCTCGACGGCACATCGTCGATCAGTATCGGTAGCCCTAACTTTGCCATACCATAACGATGATGACGCATTAACGTCTGCGCCTATAATAATCTTATAGCCGGCAAGCGACCGCAAGACATGGCGAAGATGGTGTATGTGAGGAGCAACAGGGTCAGAGTATTGAAAATAACAGCTCACAACGTAGATTTTAAAAGACGCAGTTGAGACCTCCGCTACGGCACAGTGTGACGTCATTAGATTTTGCATCGAAGTCACCGTGGGGTTACTTGTACGCGAAACGTAGATTCCGGCTCGTGCCTTGCTATCCAGTTGCACGACTTTATTACGCAAACTAGCATTTTGGTATTGTTCTTGTATTAAGACAACATTTAGTTTATGGTCTAGTATAAGTTGTTCTAGTTCCGACGTCGCAACCCTATCGTTATGGAGATTCAACTGCCCTATTATAAGACTATCCATTTCTTTATTAATAATTGGTGCTTAGAACCAGCTGTTCAAGTTTGATCTTATAAGTCGGACAATCCTGAGACCCGGTACGATGGTCACACGGTTTCTTGTAACGTTTGCACGCTACACAAACAGGTTTAAACTCAGGCTTATCCTTCTCAAGGCAGTCCGTCGTCTCATGCACTCCAGCACAGTTGGCGCAGGTGGGAGTTTTATGTGTGCAATACTTCCTGACGTGCCCGTATTCTTGACAGTGATTGCAACGCACCAATTCTATATCGTCTACAAAACGACAAGAAGCCCAGTCTATAAAAAAAATCTAAAAAAAAAAAATTCTCCTTGGTGGCTACGAGATGTTGACGTATCGCGGAATCAATTTCTATGCCTATCCATTTACGGCCGTGATTAACCATACGCCGACGAATTACGCGAGTATTTTTAATAAAATCGTCTTCGGTTACCTTTAGTTCGTCCTTAATGTTTTGACGGTACAAAGCTGTCAAAAAAGTTTTGTCCTCCATAGAGGCGGGGACATCCTTGACTAATATACGCGGTTGACGGCCCTTTGGCTTTTCCAACCGTAAGCCAGCGGACTTAATCGCCTCGACTGATTTATGTTTTTTAATTTGACTTTCATTTGCGACGCGCAGTATAACGCCCGATTTTTTAACTTTCTTAACACCGACTATTTGGAAACCGTCGTCACTCGGTTTGATCGCGGTCATAAGCGCCTGCTTTGTAGCTGATGACGTCACGTAATCTGCACTACGCTCCTCCGTCGGGTACGCAACTACACAAGGCAGCGGAGCGCGCGACTGCACCGGTGGGACGGCTTGCGGCAAGCGAAGTTTAAGTTTGTCGGCGTATGACTCCGTTTGTTTAACGCGGGCCTCAGAAGCCGGATTGGTTTTAAGAAGATCTAATTCGCGTTGCGTATTAACTAATTTTGTCTCATTGCAGGACGATTTAATGGCTAACAAGGAAACTATAGCCGTTATGCTCTGAGTCATGTCCATAATGGCCGACTTATTCGCGATATTTATGCGCGAGCCCTGGTCGTTTACGAGGTCATTGATTTTGGACAGATAAGTTGACGCTTCAGATACGAGATCGCAGTAGTTGGCGTTGGAGGTGTTTAAACTCGACTCATGGTCCTCATGAGATTCCGACCGTTGTACACGTTTGGACATAGCGGGTGGAACGCTCGATGGTGATATTTCACAGAATAGTCTTTTAGACGTCACGGAAGGCGGTGACCTTGACGTCATATGGCTTCTACCAAAAGCATTCCCGCCGCGATCCGGCGGGTCATCGTTTAAATATACCGACATTACTTACACTTGATAAAGAAAGCGAGTTAATTACAGATGATAGTACAAAAATAAATTATTAATAAGATCGTTAACGAGTATTAACACCGGTCGTAGAAATATATTACGCTACCCTCAACTAAAGAAATAAAATGAAATGACTTACCGGATGATTATGTCGAATAATTAAGCACAAATTTAAATTTAAATCACAATGTATTACAAACCGTACACGAGGAACACTATACCACACAACTGGGAACAATTCACGAGCCGGGATTCGAACACCGTAAACGTAATTTAACCGAGCAGCGCATTAGACCCCCACTGCACCGTACCAACGCGCGGAGGGAAGGTTATGTCGTTGTTAGTGTCATTACATTTCGAAATTACAACTTAAATAATTTGTGTAGTAGATTATTATCTATATTAATAATGCTGTATACGGACAATCCTCCCCGTCATATTCCACCATAAAATAATGGGCGAAACAGTTGCGTTTAGGAAGACAATCAATTGAAGATGAAGCCCGCCCAGGACATCCGTCCGAGGCGATTACTGATGAAAACATTCAATTTGTCGAAGAGACAGTACTGAAAGAATTAGCAGCTATGACGGGACTTTCGAAAACAACTGTGCTCAGAATCCTACATGAGCATTTGGGTATAATAATAATAATTTATTTATTGCCACAAAAAAATACATGCAAAGTGTTACAAAAGGGTTTTAACAATCTTAAACATATTGTACAATATTAATTTATGTTGACCACTGGTACCTAAAATAAGATTTAACTTGTGGTATGGGTACCAGAGTTCTCCTAATTAATTGTAACTGGAAGTTAAAGAAGAAGTTCAGTGTATAATAGAAAAGTGCATGTGCTTAGTTATTTGAATGAGATATATATGTGTGTATATATATATATATATACAGGGTTATTGGTAAAACATTAACAACCTCTCAGGACTATATTTCTAACATCATAAGCAACAACTTTTGTTCTATGACTTTTAATAATTCATCAGATTTTAGTTCACCAGACTTTCTTACAAAAATAGTAATATTATAAATTGAACGCTCTAAATGTTTCGAAATCTACACGCACCAAAAAATTGCTAGTTATAGGTAAATAAACTGTGCGTCTAGTGCAATTGACAGGGGCAGGGAGCGGGGGTCGGGGGCGGGGATGCTAGACCTTGACCCATTTCTATGCGCCCGGGCGGCCGTCAGTGTTCGCTTTGATGCGCCGGCGTCGCGTCATAAGTGTCCTTCGTGCGAAATTCTTACGTGCAAAGTGAGACGTAATTATCAGTGCGCGATGTCACAATATCAATATTCTAATGTCGAGTACACTGAAATGGTCCGAATACTCGCTAGGTGTAACGACAATGTTTCGGAAGCCTGTCGCCAATATGCGATACAATTCCCGAACGTGCCTAAACCTAGCCGAGTAACAATGTTAGCTGCCACACAGCGGTTACGTGATTACGGGCAATTCCGGAGTGCCTTGAGGGATAGTGGTCGTCCACCGAGGCACACAGTGCGTGAAGAAGAAGACATATTGGAATTCTTCGAATTAAATCCAGCAGCAAGTACCAATGACGCAGCTCGGCGGTTTAATGTCACACAATACTTCGCGTGGAGTGTCATTCACGGTGAAGGAAAATATCCTTTCCACCCTCATCGTGCGCAGGAGCTCACTGAAGCGGACAAACCCGCACGAGTTGCTTTTTGCAATTGGTATTTAAATGAACGGCCTACAATATTATGGACTGACGAGGCTACATTTGGCAGAGTGGGGTTATTTAATACCAGAAATGAACATTTATGGTGTTACGAAAACCCGCACGAACCGAGACCTCATAATTATCAACACCGGTTTAGTGTGAATGTATGGACGGGAATCGTGAATTCCACATTACTGGGCCCTATCTCTTGGGATAGACTTAACAGTGAAACTTACGAACAATTTCTTACTGAAACACTACCGGTATTAGAAGAAGACATACCACTCGCCGATTTACGTGGTATGTACTTTCAACAAGACGGGGCACCTGCGCACTATGCTCACCGAGTCAGAGACCTATTAAACAGGATGTATCCTGGTCGATGGATAGGACGTGGCGGGCCCCGCGCTTGGCCTCCGAGGTCACCAGATATTACTCCTTTAGACTTTTATTTGTGGGAACATGTTAAGACGCTAGTGTACACAGGTCGTGCAATCACAAGCCGTGATATGTTAATAGAAAAAAATATTTGGGCGTTTAATCAAATTAAAATGAACCCTGAAGTGTTATCGCGAGTAAATGAACAGGTTATTTTTAGGTGTGGACTATGTGTTGGTTGTGAAGGTGACTATTTTGAACGTTATGTGCGCGATACTCACCGACACCCGCGAGACTTGAACTTGAGAGGTAATAATAATTTGTAAATATTGATTTGAAATATCTAATTATCATTAAATCAATTACTGTAAATATGCTGATTCCACTTTTTAAATACGCCTACATCTATACTTCTATACTAATATATAAAGCTGAAGAGTTTGTTTGTTTGTTTGTTTGTTTGAACGCGCTAATCTCAGGAACTACTGGTCCAAATTGAAAAATTATTTTTGTGTTGAATAGACCATTCATCAAGGAAGGCTTTAGGCTATAAACCATCACGCTGCGACTAATAGGAGCGAAAATACAATGGAAAATGTAAAAAAAACAGGGCAGGTATGAATCATAACTTATATCTTCTACCCACGGGGACGAAGTCGCGGGCAACAGCTATATTTAATATACCGTTAATTAAAAATACAAAATGCCACCTAAAAAACGACCATCTTTATCTCGAAATTCGAGAGATGCTAAGAGGATGAGAAATGCGCGTTCTCAAGAATCAGCAGAGGAAAAAGCACATCGGTTAAACTCTATGAGAGTTAGTGCCTCAACTTCTCGAGCCAATGCAAGCTCTCCAGAGAGAGAGATGCGATTAGCAGCTGACAGAGCGAGACGAGCTACATCACGTGCGTCTCAAAGCTTTTCTCAACGAGAACTTAGGCTTACTATTGACCGAGAACAACATGTGTTATCCCGAGAAGCTGAAACTGCTTCACAACGAGAACTACGGCTCTCAGCTGACCGAGAACGTCATACATTGTTTCGTGAGTCAGAAACCTTCACTGAAAGGGAACTACGGCTTACAGCTGATCGCGAACATCATATTTTATCTCGAGAATTGACAAATGATAGGGTGCACCATAATATTATTCGATCTCTTGAAGATGAACATGAGCATGTACAACGAATAGAGTCGGTACGTGAACATTACAATTCTTTGAAACAAGATCGATTAATAAGTTTATCTAATGAAAGATTAAGAATCGAAAATATTCGGTCTCTTGAAACGGACGAACAGCGAGAGTCCCGTCTTACCTCAGACAGATTTCGACATAGTCTTAATAACTTAGATTTACACATAGATGATCAATCTAGAATTTCGGTGGCGTGGTCCGACAAATATAAAAGTGGGTTTGCTTATATCCTTGCAATTGATTACAGATCATCTTCTTTAATGGGCAATAGTATGTGTTCTTTGTAATGCTTCAAAGTGGAGTAAGGAGTCGGCTGGTTTCTGTTGTTCTGGAGGCAAAATAAATTTGCCTTCTTTCGCAGACCCGCCGGAACCATTGAAATCACTACTTTTAGGGGAACATGAGCAATCTAAACAGTTCTTAGACAATATTCGCACTTATAATAGTGCGTTTCAAATGACATCCTTTGGTGCTAAACAAATCTCAAAAGGTCCTTTCATGCCTACTTTTAAGGTACAAGGTCATGTTTACCATTTGATAGGATCCCTTTTGCCTGAAGACCAACCTAAGTTTCTTCGAATATATTTCGTATCCGACTACAACGAACAGTCGAATATAAGAAATCAATATTTCCCGAATTTAATATTGAACTAATTTCACAACTTCAAGACATGTTGCATCAGGTTAATTCATATGTATGCAGTTTTAAATCGGCACTAGAAGCTCTTCCTCGATATGATGATAGCAATTATAAAATTGTTATAAATGCCGATAGGCGTCCAACTCAGGAACATCCTAGGCGTTATAATGCTCCATCCACAAATGAAGTTGCTGTGGTATTGGTCGACCAAGAATGTGATAGGCGTGATATTGTTATCCGGTCCAGAGACAATCGTTTGCAACGTATTTACGAAACCTACAGGGCTTATGACAGTTTGCAATATCGTCTGATATGTTGTCGAGGGGAAGATGGTTATTATACCAAACTGATCCGCATACAGGTGCACCTAATTATAATAAAAAGATTTCATGCCTTCAATTTTATTGTTACCACTTGCAAGTGAGGCGGAATAGGTTTGTATACTTTCAACGTTTTCGTGGCTTCTTCAATCAGTTTATTGTTGACATGTATGCAAAAATTGAAACCGAAAGGTTAGTTTACTTACGATCTAATCAAAGGCAGCTACGCGCTGAAGAATACGTACACCTTCGCGACGCCATGCAGCAAGATAATGATACGGTGAATATGGGCCGTTTAGTTATTTTACCCTCTTTTTTACTGATGGTCCACGGTACATGCACGAACGTACTCAAGATGCTTTTTGTTACGTAAGAAAATATGGACGTCCCGACTTATTTATTACAGTAACTACCAATCCTAAGTGGGATGAAATCACTCGGGAGCTTCTTGAGGGTCAAGCACCGCATGAACGCCATGATATCATCGCAAGAGTTTTTCATTTAAAATTAAAATTAATGATAGATCTACTTACCAAAGATAACATTTTTGGAGAAGTATTGTGTTATATGTATAGTGTTGAATGGCAAAAACGCGGCTTACCTCACGCACATATCCTGCTATGGGTAAAAGATGAGGTTCGACCTAATGATGTAGACAGTTTAATCAGTGCTGAAATTCCAAGTCCGATTGCAGATCGCGTGCTATACGACATTGTTAAAACCCATATGATACATGGTCCATGTGGTGCATTTAACGGGAATCCTACTTGCATGCAAGACGGTCGTTGCACTAAAAGATATCCAAAATGCTTAGTGGATGAAACTGTAACGGGACATGATGGATACCCATTATATCGTCGTCGTTGAAGAGACAATGGTGGTTTTACTGTTGAAAAACGAGTGTCTAGACAACAGGTAACTTTAGATAATAGGTGGGTCGTTCCGTATTCGCCTGTGTTGTCTAGAACATTTCAAACTCACATAAATGTTGAAATGTGTAATAGTGTAGAGTCAATAAAATATATTTGTAAGTACATTAATAAGGGCAGTGACCACGCTACATTTGCGTTGAGAAATGAACATAATGAAATTACTAGATTTCAGTCAGGCAGATATATTAGTTCTTCAGAAGCTGTGCGGCGGATCTTAAGTTTCAACATTCACGAAAGATATCCACCTGTGACTCATCTAGATGTTCATCTTGAAGGCGGTCAACGTATATATTTCAACGCCGAAAATGTTACAGAACGATTAGAGAACCCTACACAAACAACTTTATTAGCATTCTTTCGACTTTGCCAAACTGATGATTTTGCAAAATCTCTTTTGTATGAGGAAGTTCCATCGTATTATACCTACAATAAGCAACGAGGTGTCTTTAATCGGAGACGCCGTGGCAGGCCTGTAGGTGGCGAGTCAGGTATTTTCACAGAACATGTTCTTGGTAGAGTGTATACCGTTCATCCTAACAACGCTGAGTGTTTCTATTTGCGATTATTGTTACACACAGTGCGAGGACCAACCTCATTTATAGATTTTAGAAAAGCTTGCCAAGCGCGTCATTTGCTTGAAAATGATCAGCATTGGGATGACGCTTTAGCAGAATCCTGTATTAGTGATAATCAACGATGGTTACGCCATTTATTTGTAACATTACTAACATTTTGTAATTTGTCAGATGCTATACAATTATGGGAAAAATATAAAGAAAAACTTGCAGAAGACTTTCTTAGGAATATATCTCACAATGATGAAGGCACAACTAATGATAACGTCCGTGATCTTGCTATAAATCAGTGTTTATTGGCTCTTCAGGATGACTTAACAGCAGTAGGCGGTAAATTACTATGTGAATATGGTTTGCCAAAATTGCCAACACCAACCTCAGTCGGAGACGTTACTAAAAGGGAATATTCCGCAGAGATTGGTTACAACCCAATGGAACTGCTGACGATATTAGAAAGCGGTGTCCCAATGATGACTGCAGAACAACGTTCAGTCTATGATCGCATGTGCGAGAGTGTTCAAAATAATTTGGGGACAATATGGTTACTAAATTAATATTAGCTTCCGTTCGAAACCAGGGTAAAATTGCTCTTGCCGTGGCTTCATTAGGGATAGCTGCAACATTGCTACCAGGAGGTAAAACTGCTCACACTATGTTTAAAATACCAATTGATTTAGATCGCACGGAAAGTCCAACCTGTAGTATTTCAAGCAATAGCGACAAAGCTAAGGTATGCGCGAGTGTAATTTAATCATATGGGATGAGTGTATGATGGCCCATCGAAAAGGAGTAGAAGCGGTAGACAGAACTTTAAGGGATATAAAACAAAATGATCGACCAATGGGCGGTATCACGGTTTTATTTTGTGGTGATTTCCGACAAACCTTACCGGTAATACTACGGGGAACCCGAGCTGATGAGGTTAGGGCTTGCCTGAAAAGCTCTTATTTGTGGCGTGATATACAATCGATGCATTTAACTATAAACATGCGAGTGAGAACTGGAGATAATCCAGATAATAGTCAATTTTCTAATACATTATTAAAGATTGGTGGAGGTACCTATCCACAACTACACCAAGGAAAACTTATTTTGACGCCTGAATTATGTTGTATAGTTCAATCTCAAACACATCTGATATCGTCGGTTTACGGTGACAAATATATTAAATAGGGACAATACTTGGCTCAGCGAAAGATCCATTTTAACTCCTCGCAATGATCAGGCATTTGAGATTAATAACAAAATACTGTCAAATCTACAGGGGGAAAGCAAAGTTTATAGATCAATAAATAGAATGGTCGATGAACAAGAAGCCACTAATTACCTACCCGATAGAATTCTTAAATTCTTTAAATATTCCTTCTCATGAAATTTGTTTAAAAATTGGCATTCCGATTATTCTACTCCGAAATTTAAGACCACCACAACTTTGCAATGGAACTCGACTGAAAGTAACCCAGTTGCAACAAAATATAATCGACGCTCAAATTGTAACAGGTTGCGGTGCAGGAGAAACCGTCTTTATCCCCGGAATACCCATTTATACCAAATAATTTTCCGTTCCAATTTAAAAGAACGCAATTCCCGGTATCGGTGTGTTATGCAATGACAACTAATAAAGCTCAAGGGCAGACTCTTCGTGTTGCCGGAGTAGATCTCGGTGTCAGTTGTTTCTCGCATGGTCAGTTATACGTTGCTCTTTCCCGGGTTAGCAGTTCTAGAAATCTTTATGTTCACGTGCCGGACGCAACAACTTCCAATATAGTTTAAGCCTCATGTAAATGTGATCTAAACAATATTACCAATACATTAACTTAATAACAGAAGGAGTCACACGCTAACAGATTCGCGGACACAGCTATCTTTTCTGCCGAAAGTCGCTATTACACGCGAACGAAGTCGCGGGCAAAAGCTAGTTTAAAAATAAAAATGGATGAATAGTACCAGTTTTAAGTTGAAGAATGTTCAACATAACTTTCGTCACATTGCATATGTAATTTAAGTACCTACATAGAATTTGTTCTTATTTTATTTTTTAATGTAGCCAGTCCTAAGCCTGGATAAGTATGAAGGGAGAGTGGATTCAGTATTCGGTACCTACAAACAATTACTTTTATCAAGTGATAATCAGTTACAATTTTACAAGAAAAATACGTCACATACGGTACCTAGTTGATAGTTTGTTTTTATTAAGGTGTTAGTACGTAGGTACTGTGTGAAAGATCAAGGTCATTCCCATGTAACAAATGTCCGATTGCACCTAGGTATTATTTGGCTTTTACGTAAAAAGGCGGGAAATCGTAGCGTAGCTAGTTAGAATTATTACTACCTACGAGTGGTGTTGTGGTACCTACAATAAAATACAGAGTTGAAACGTAGTTAGATAAGACAACGAAATATTGAAGCTTTGTTTTTGATGAATGTATTATGTTTTAAATCAAATCAAATCAAATCAAATCAAATTCATTTATTTGCTAAATACAGGTATGTGCAAATACACAGATGGTAAAAAATAATAATTGTGAAACACTGCATTTGACCATTGCAATGGTGTGCAAATGTTGTATTGTTGTAACTTAAAATAACATTTTATTATTAATCACACATTATGGATTATTAACTGCACATTATTACTACTTCAATATTTTTATCAATTACACATTACTATTAATTACACCTATAGCATTACACATTATTAAAATTAGCTAGTGACTTATTGTTATTCAGTGCATATTATTACTGATTTAGTGACATAAAATATTAAAGTTACAGCCAGTAAGAAATGTGTACTAAATACTTGTAAAATATTATAATTTATCATTTAGGTATTCATTTATAGAATAATATGCCTTTTCTACTAAAAAAGATTGTAGTTTGTTTTTCAGAAGGTGCAGTTCAACTATTGTTTTAATATTATTTGGTAACTTGTTATAGACTCTACTAGCCATAACCAGAATACTTTGGTTCATAAATGTAGTTTTATTTATTGGTATTGTTAGTCTACTGGGATCCCATTTGCTTGGCCCTCTCTTCTCAAATAGAGTAGGATTTGTGACTATAAATATTGTCAGTTCATAAATATACAATGAAGGCATAGTCATAATTTTTAAAGTTTTGAAATATGGTCTGCAGGAATCCGTTATTTTTAAGTTACAAATTGCTCTAATACAACGTTTTTGACATTTAAATGCACACTCTTTTTCTGTGCAGTTACCCCAGAAGATGATTCCATATCGGAGGATAGATCCCACATTAGCATGATATGCCATAATAACTGTTTTCTGGTTGACAACCTTGGTTAATTTATACAAAAGATACGACTGTTGGTTCATCTTTTTACAAATATGGTCAATGTGGGCTTTCCATGTTAAATTGCAGTCTATATGTAAACCTAAGAATTTAGTATTGTTAACTTCTTCTACTTGTTGATTTAAGTGATTTATATTTAGTTTTATAGTATTTTTCTGGTGTAAATTCCTAAATCGCATTATTTTAGTTTTATTTAAGTTTAAAATTAGATTATTATCCTTCATCCATTGAACAATGTTATTTAAAGATTTATTAATTATTGAATCTTAATTTATTTGGTTTTTCCTGATGTGAACCACTGTACTATCGTCAGCAAACAAAACTACTGGCTCATTAATTACTTTTGGCAGGTCATTAAAAAGTCATAGAACAAAAGTTGTTGTTCATGATGTTAGTAATATAGTCCTGAGAGGTTGTTAATGTTTTACCAATAACCCTGTATATATATATAACATAAATATTGTGTGTGTGTGTGTGAGTGCGTGTGTGTGTGTGTGTGGGTGAGCGTGTGTGTGTGTGAGTGTGTGAGTGTGTGTGTGTGTGTGTGTGTGAGTGTATGTGTGAGGGTGTGTGTGTGTGAGAGAGGCTGTATGTGCGTACGTGTGAAGCTTTTATTATGGCTTACAGTACGCTCAGTTTCAGCATTTTTTCAGTATCTTCATATGATTTGGACAAGAGCCACATAGTTACTTTTTTCTTGCATTGTAGTCTAGTTAGTGGGTAGATATTGCAGTGCTCATTGGCAATATTATATAAATGACCGCTTACTATGCTGTAGTTTCGCGCTGCAAGCGCACTTTTGAAGCCCAGAGCTTGGCAGACCTTACGTGCACGGCGTTTTTTTGTGACTTGAACGTCGTACACCAAACTAGAGTGTCTTCTGCAGATTGCTCCAAGCACAAAGAGCTGTCTGACAGTAAGCAGTTCGCATTCCCCATACAATTGGGCGGTTGAGTACCTAAAAGGCTTAAATGTCATAACCTTCAAGACTGCTCTCTGTGCCCTCTCAAGGGGCAGAAGACACGATTTCACAGCTCCACCCCAGACAGTTATACAATATGTCAATATAGATTGACACAATGCGTAATAAACCAATTTTCGGGTATCAAGATCAGCCGAGTGACGTAGTTTTTTAAAGATGCAAATCATCTTGCGGACGCGGGCAGTAATATTAGTTATTTGGTATTTCCAAGAGACAAGACTATCAATGTATGCTCCAAGATACCTTGTATAGACAGATCTTAATATAGTTGGGCAGTTGCAGGTTGTAGTGGATGTGTACGTCGAACAGCTATGTGCTCTTATATTGAAGTTCAAGTTCAAGTTCAAGTGATTTATTTGCATAAAACATGGTAGGTAACAAGATGTTCAATATAATATGTGTACAGCATGTTTTGCCGTGGCACACGGCGTGCAAAAATATTATTAAAAGAGGTAAATTAATATGTAAGAGGTAAAGTAATATTAATAAATTATACATTATAATCAAATTAATATCAGATAAAATAAAATAAAAAATATATAAAAGTAAATCTCAAATCAATTACAAATTAAAATCAATTTAAGAGAAAAAAAAAAAAAAAAAACAACTAAACATTATAATTATAGATTAAAAACAATTAAATATTAAAATTATTTTCATTGAGGAATTCATGAATACTATAATAACATTTATTGGCCAGAATTATTTTCAATTTATTTTTAAATACTTTTACATTACAATTTTTAATATCATTAGGGATTTTATTATATATTTTTGGCGCCATACATAGTAAGCTTTTTCCTGCCAGAGCTGTTTTTGCCTTATGTAGACACAGTCTATTACTATTAAGTTTGCGCCTGTTCCTTTTTACCACGTCAGACAATTGTTCAAATAGGTGAGGGTTTTTATGGACAAACAGTGCTATCTCTAATATGTATAGTGACGGAAGTGTTAAAATTTTATGTGATATAAAGAATGGTTTACATGAGTCAGTGGAGTCCAGGCGAAACATGGCTCGTATACAACGCTTTTGGGCTTTAAAAACCATTGCATTATCTGTTGAGTTTCCCCAAAAAATTATCCCATACCGTAAAACAGAGACAACAAGGCCGTGGTAGGCCGTAAGTAAAGCATCGATGTTTACTATTGGAGCCAATCTATACAAAGCATATGCAGAACTGCTGACTTTGTTGCATAGTTTTGATATATGCGCCGTCCAATTCAGTTGCCAATCGATGGTTAGTCCTAAGAATTGCGTTGATTCTACCTCGCGTATAGGGTTATCGTCGTAATTTACATTAAGATTCCCAGGCTGAGCTCTCTGGCTGAAGTGCATGATTTGAGTTTTAGATAAATTTATTTTAAGATTGTTATTATCTAGCCAGTTAATAATTGAATCCAAGCAATTGTTTATGTCGTCTTGATAGAGTTCTTTTGTCCTACATTGTACAGATACAGTGCTATCGTCTGCAAATAAGGACATTGGGTGGGTGGTAAATTTAGGCAGATCATTTATATAAATGATAAATAAAAGCGGGCCTAGTACGCTGCCTTGTGGTACACCAAAACTAATTTTGCGTGACTCAGATAAATAAGATTCTTGCTGCTTAGTCGTAATATTAATCCTAGATATAATTGTCATCTGAGATCTATCAGAGAGATATGATTTCAGTAAATCCAGAATATTGCCTCGTATACCATAAGACTCTAATTTATTTAATAGTATTCGGTGGTCCACATAATCAAAACCCTGGGTCATATCGCAGTATATGGCACATATGGGAGTCCTTTTATCAACGTTTGTAAGCACTGTTTTGTAAAAATCATATATAGCTAAATTAATACTTTTGTTTTTTCTGAATCCTTTTTACTCATGGCATAGTAGTTTATTAGATTCTAAATAGGCGTATAGTTGGTTATAAATATACTCTTCAAAAATTTTTGAAAAAATAGATAACAGTGCAATGGGTCTATATGCTTGTAATGATTCTTTATCACCCTTTTTGAACAGCGGTTTTACAGTAGTTACTTTCAATTTGTCAGGAAAAATACCGTTACTAATGCACAAGTTTAAAAGATGACTCAAATGTCCACATATATGTTGATTACAAATTTTAATAATTTTAGTTGAGATGTCATCAAAACCTACACTGTTAGTTTTCTTCAGTTCAGAAATAATTTTATATATGTCGTTTGGTACACATGGAGCCATAAAAATAGAATTCATCGTGCCTACAATCCTCGATGTTACTTTATTGCCACGTCCTGGTATGGCTCTATTTTATCAATAAAGTAATTATTGAAAGCATTGGCTATAACGTTCGGATCAGAAACTATATTATTATTCACTTTAATTTTATTTATAATGTCACGCGGGCTATGTGATCTTAAATCATTTATTATTTGCCACGTAGCTTTACATTTATTATCAGAGGATTTAATTTTATAATTGTTTTGTAAGTCTAATAATTTTTTTAAATCGTTTTGAATATGTAATTAACATGTTTTTTGTTTTAATCGATGGTTTTAATCTATATTTCCATAATAGCTGACGCTTTCTGATACTACATCTCTTTAATCCGCGTGATATTCATTTTTGTTTCCTATTCATATGTATAGTGATAGTTTTAAATGGAAAACAAAGGTTATAAAAGAGTTCGAAGTGTTCGATAAAAGAGTTATATGCCCTGTTGGGGTCAGTTTCTGCATATATCTCAGAAAATGAGTAGTTATTAAGACACTCAATAAATTTTTTAATGTTATCATCACAAAAATCGCGAGTTCGTTTTCTCCATATCTTAATTACAGGTATTTTGTTAATAGGGAACATCATCAGCTGCGCCGTATGATCTGAGAAAGCGAATTCTAGCACTTCCGTCTTACATGGTTTTTTGAAGTTGTGAGCAAAATTATCAATACAAGTTTTACTTATCAATCTAGTCGGCTTTCTTACAGCTAAAGTCATATTGTACGTTAGTAATAAGTTCTCAAAATCACATGTTACACTGTTTTGTTTTAACAGGTCAATATTAAAATCACCCGCAATTATACAATGTTTATAGGCTTTATTATTCAATCGTTGTAATATAGTTTCTAGTTTACTGAAAAAAGTATTCAAATTCTCTGGTTTGGCACCCTGTAAACACATACAATAACTATACTATAACTGGTAAGTTCTATTGCGCAACATTCACACAGACCTGAAATCGATAGACTTTTTATCTCTGGTAATTCCTTCCACTGAGTCCCATTTTTTACGAGTATGCAGGCACCTCCACGTTTACATTGGTTTCTACCATAAAACGCTGCTAGTGTGAAGTTTGGAATTACTAAGTGATTTTCATAGCCGTCCATAATAAAATGCTCAGTGATGCATAATATTTCTACTTGTATCTTTTTTTCAGTGAGTTCTTCCAGACATATGTTTAATGCGTCAGATTTATTTAAGAGACCAGCGATGTTCTGGTGCAGAATATAGATGTTATTGCAGACGAAAAAAGTCCGAGGATTCATTGCAGTTGATCATTTGCTGGTAGGAGTTTGTGACGTTATGTTTTATGTCATCATTAGTTTGTCCAATATAGTTTTTGTCCAATAAACTCAAATTGATTAATATGTTATCCATTATTCGGTTATATATATTCCTTAGTCCATCTTTGTTAATTTTTCCAGTTGTATTGGAGAACATGTCAAGCCTCAGATCATAATTGGTGTCAAACAGATACGCGTAATCATTGTTTTGTAAGTCAAGATAAAGTAGTTTACCAAACATTTCTGCCTTAAAGTTGTATATGGGAGCCCCCCTGATATACGTAGGGGCACATATAACGACATTGGTGTGCTTAATTTTCTGGAGTGACTCTTTTAACGCATTGATGGCGTTAATGTGTTTGCTCTCATCTCTAACATCCTTCTGTCCTATAAAGAGAAGACAGTAGTCCTTAATTGTAAATCCCTTTAGTTTTTGTTCTATATCACTTGTTATTTGCTTAACATCACAATTAGGCATGATATAATGGCAGAAATCGAAATGATTGGAAAAAAACATCTTCCATTACAGATAACGATCCACTTATTCTTTCGTTGCTGAGAATGTACAGTTTATTTTTTTCTTTGGTATTCATAGAAATATTTTTATTTTGTTCCTTTGTGTTGCTGTTTTGGTTATTGACTGATGTAGAGGTATGTGGGTATTCTGATGCCAAAATATTCTGTACTTGATTACTTGTTTGAGTTTCTTTATCGTGCTTGCTATCAGCCCTTTTTAAGATGTCTATACTAATTTCACGGTTAAGAGTTAATGTTTTTTGTTTGCGAGTTGGTGTTATACATTTTTTACTAGGCGTCGAGCATATTTTCTTATATGTGTTTGATTTTCTTATCATCTCTTGAAGATCACTTTTTAGTCGAAAGTTTTCATTATTTAAATTTTCAATTTCTTGATGTGCGCTTAACAACTCCGTAGTAAGTTTTTTATTCTGTTCAATCAAGTTATTTATAGTATCGCTGTCGTCATTTAAACTATCTGGTATACTCATCATAGTCGTGTCAAATATACTTTTTTCGTTCGTTATTGAAGATAAATCAGTTAATGAGTTTACTTTAAGCGGTTTACGTTGAGTAATATTATTATCAGAGCTATTAGGATCTATTTCTATATTATTCTTTTATTTATGTAATTATAAATTACTAATTACGAAATGCTAATTTTTATGTAAGTCCAGGTTATCTCTTTTCAATTTATTTTTCTACCATCAGTAAAATTATTTTATGTACTGGTATCCCCAATATCTACCGAACGCCCTCTGGTGGGCAGTAGCGTTATTATTTTTGTTCGCTTTTCTATCACCTGAGCCGTTTAGTACGTTGTTATGGCGCTAGTGGTCGTCTTGTATTGATGTTAGGTTGGCAAGACTGCTAAGTCACTTTAGTACGGCTATTCGCCGCTTGGGCAGATGTATAATGTTACTACTGATACTGGTAGCACTGATAGATAACAATATTTTAAATAAAATTAACGAGCTCATAACAAAGGCAAAGTCTTACTTGAGGATAATAAGTGATTTTGTTCACTTTTTATGGTTGACTATTTCTTCATATAATGCACCAAGAGTATAATTATTGGTAGAAGTCCAATAGGTCACTTTTCCACAGTAGTTTAGTTGGTGTTCGTATTCACTTATTTTTCTGTAATTGTCTTTGAACCCGATAATATCACAAGAAGAAAACGATGTCACTTGATAAATAAGTTATTGAGACTTTAAAGATGGAATTTTCACAAGTAATAACTCAGTTTATAGATTTTTACAAATTTTTTTGATTACGGAGCCAGTGTTTACATTAGCCAGGGTTGCCAGCTTTTTCAAATTTTCCATAGATGGTTGAGCTAAAGATGTCTTGGAGAACGTGATATATGTAGTTTTGTTGAGGTTGAGTGTTAAAAGATTGTTTGATAGCCACTGCATTACTTGTGTAAGGGCACATTCAGCACGATCAAATACTTCAGGCCAATTTTTGCCATGAACTAGTATTGCAGTATCGTTCGCATAGGTAATGATAGAAGAGTAGGGGAGTGGTAGGGTGCACAGGGAGTTTATATAAAGTAGGAAAAGAGTAGGGCCAAGGATCGATCCCTGGGGGACGCCAAAATGAAGGGATGCATTTTCGCTTATATTATCATCTATCTTGACACACTGCGTTTTATCAGAAAGATAATCCTTAAAGATTCGAAGTGTATATTCACGGATACCCATTTTCTCCATTTTTAGTTATTTTTAGTATCAAACGCTTTGGTGAGATCAAGGAAAATTGAGAGGCATTTTTGTCCACTATCCAAGCTATTTGCTATTTCATCAACCAGAGAAGCAACTGCATTTTCAGTTGATATTCCTTCCCTAAAGCCAAACTGATTCGGGGCTAGAATACTGTTTTTCTTAATGAAGTTTCTTAAGCGGGAGTTAAGCACCTTCTCTAGGATTTTCGATAGCGCAGGCAGGATCGATATTGGCCTGTAATTATTGATACTGTCTCTGTTTCCATTCTTGAAGATGGGAAGTACAACGTCTCTGTTAAGTGATTTGGGGAAAATTCCCTCTGCTATGGAGTTATTGCAAATGTGGGTTATTATAAGTACCAGGGTGTTTGAGCACCTTTGCAATAAATGAGCAGGGATTCTTGCTCATTTATTGAGTGAGTGCGCAACCCTCGAATGATTAAATTTACCTCCGACTCGTCCGTTGGCAAGAGAACAAAAGAGCTAGCATTGGTATTATCATTAGGCCATTGATTATTTCGTAAATTTGGTGTAATTTGTAATGCTAGGTCGCTACCGATGCGGGAAAAATATTCGTTGACTCGGTTTACAGAAGACGATTTATTCCTGTCTAAACTTAATAGTTCTACAGGGGATTTTTTGCAAAAATTGCGGTATCTGAGATAGGTTACTTTAAGGGTATAATTGTCTGGCTTCATCTTAATTTGTTTACTCATAGAGTCTCGGTTACGAATGCATCTGAGTAATCCCTTTGTGATCCAAGGCTTGAAAATTACTTGCTTGGATGGGGTGCGTATGAATAAAGAATGTTTTTTTATTAAGGATCCGATACTTGTTATCAGCATATCAGTTTCGATGTTGGGTCAGATA
>NW_020799954.1:0-16211 GCF_003590095.1 Trichoplusia ni
TGTAAATTTAAATTCACAGTTAGAGGCCTTAAACAGGCAAGTAGATCAAAGTAGGATTATTTATGATCAGGAAACAACTATCCTCCGGGAACAGCTTGAGTCCAGGGAACACACTCTGCAAGATATTTTCTACAAATATGAAGCGTCACAAAAAGAACTAAGTGAACGCATGGTGGAGGCTGGTGAGTTGGTTGACTTGGTCAGGTACAAATGCAGAAAGATATGAGTCCCTGACCAATAATCTGTGTTGTGCATGCTCCTGCTCTCCACCCACAGCCTCTGTCAAACCTCAGAGTGCTGAACCTCTACCGGTGCTCGCTGAACCGGATTTAAAAAAATGTAGGTTCTAATTTCAAAAAAGGTAAAATTATAAAGACACATATTTTTTCAGATAAATTAGGTCAAGGATAGGTAGTATTATTAGTTCCTGTTCCCAGCAAGAGTGTATTGAATAGTTGCTTACCCGGTGCCAGTTTTTGTAAAATTTCAAGACAAATTGCTTTGTCTAAGTTTACTGCAGGTTCTACTGGCATTTTATTATTTGGGGATGGTCTGGCTGTCAGTAGAGCAGATATTATTGATTGTGTTGATTTAATGTTAAAATTAAGTGATAAAAATAAATGTAAATTTATATTCTGTGCACTGTTCTAATTGTTTAACTTATGAGCAGAATATGCACATTTATAATTTGAATTTATTAATTTATAATATTACATGGCCTAACCGAAATTCGATATTGTACTTTGATACAAATAAGTTTTCTAGGTCCTTCAAACTGACTCAATACAGTATGTATTTGTCACGTAATTGTAAGCGACGAATTGCTAAATTATTAGCATATAATATACCAGATTCAGGTACTCATGTGCCCAAGAATTTTGATAATGTTAGTAATTGTACTAACAATTTCTTTACATCTAGCTGTTTAAACAGCAATTAGAGACAACGGGGATGCGTATGCATATACTATATATACAGTTGCATGGATTGAAAGTTATTCATCAAAACATGCAAAGACCTTGCATGTTTTGATGAAAGAATTAGAATTAAGTTTATTTATTGAAAATTACGATGTTCAGGTGTTATGTATGTTTAACTGAACACTGGTTAAAAGACTATGAGGTGGCGGTATTTAATAGCGTCCATTATTCCATACAGAGTGCGTTTGTAAGAAAGAGTGCTATTCGCGGAGGGTCACTTATTATTGTTTCAAACGAAATTAAAAGTAAAGAACGTCCTGATATTGTTAACCTTTCTGTCGAGCGCACTATTGAACTGTCCTGTGTGGAACTAGAGCAATACATAATAATTTGTGTGTACAGACCCCCTTCAAGTGATTTTAATTTATTCGAGTCTGTTATGGAAGATTCGCTTTCTAAAGTTAAATGTAATAATAAACAAGTTATAGTTTGTGGGGACTTCAATGTAAATATTCTAGAATTAGCTCCAATTTCTATCCGACTTTTGAACTTGTTCAAGTCCTTTTATTTAAACAATCTTTTTTGCGAACCAACTAGGTTTACGGCATCTTCTGCAACTTGCATAGGTATTTAGTAGTTGTGAAGCAAATAAAACATTACTCTTAACTGATATTACTTCTGACCACTGTGGCCAACTTGCTAGTTTTCCCCAGTTACTTTTTAATAAATTTATTAAGGTGGTCAGTAGACCTTACACAGCGCATCGTTGTTCCCGTTTTTGGACTCCTCTAACCCTAATGGCGCTTATGGAGCATTTTTTAATGTAGTTAAAAGCGAGTTTGACGTAACTTTTAAGTGTAAAACTAGGCAAGTCAAGTGCAGTTCTGCTGCCTCATTTAACCAATGGGCCACTACTGGTATCTACAAGAGTCGAAGTAGGCTGTATGAGTTATATGGCATGAAAAAATATAAATTTGACACAGATTTTATAGATTATGTTAGAAATTATTCAAAAAATTTTAAGAAGGTTTGTAACTCTGCTAAGTCTAAGTATATCAGCGAAAAATAAAAAACTCTTTAAATAAAGTAAAAGCCACGTGGAATATTATTAATCAAGAAACTGGCAAAGCTACGAAACGTGACAATAACTTAGAGATTTTAACCAACAATAAATTAGTTACTGAAGCTAATGAAATCGCCACTATTTTCAATAATTTTTTTGCTGATATACCAATAACAACAACGAGTGCTTTAAAATTCATCATCACTTGATGCAAAAAACTTATTACGAAATTGCGTGCCCTAGCTGTGATTTCTTCTTTTAGTTTCGAATATGTGACTCCATTAGACATTACCAATGTTTTTAAATCACTTAGTCAAAAGAAAACCGAAGATCTTTGGGGCTTCTCGGTAAACTCCTAAGTAACATAATAAACATTGTTGCACCCTCTTTAGCCGTCTATCTTTTAATAAATGCGTAGACGTAGGTGTCTTCCCGGACTTAATGAAGCATAGTAAAGTCATGCCGTTATTTAAGGCAGGTAGTAGAAGTGATATTAGTAATTTCAGACCTATATCAATTTTACCAGCGTTCAGCAAGATTTTTTGAAAAAATAATGTTAAAACAACTTCTACATTATTTCAATGACAAGACCCTCTTACATAGCGAGCAATACGGTTTTTACAAAGGGACGTTCAACTTACCGATGCCGGTGTAGCTTTACTAAAACACATCTACGAAGCTTGGGAGAACTCTCAGAACGCTATTGGCGTGTTCTGTGACCTTTCAAAGGCATTCGGTTGCGTCCGGCACGACTCATTAATATGCAAACTCGAATATCAAATCAAATCAAATCATTTATTCATTTGCGAATATGGGTACATAGAAGTTCTTAAATATTATAATACTGCACATTGACCATATCCCACCTACAAAGGCATGCAAACTACACAATTTTAAAAATCACTGCAGACATAAAACATTGTTTTGTTAAATCTAAATCTTATACAATCTTAAGTTATCCTCTAGGTATTCTGCCACATTGTAATATGCTTTTCTTAATAATAATATCTTGACACTAATCTTAAATCTATCTATATTTGTTATTTCCCGAACGGATTTTGGTAAATGGTTATAGATACGTGGAGCCATACATAAAATGCTTTTGTTAAATAGTGCTGTCTTGTTTTCTGGTAAACTTATATTATAATTTAATCTTTGGCTTTTTAACTTTTTGAAGTAGTGCATGTTTTTTCTAACGAACATTAAAACCTCTAATATGTATATGCATGGTAGTGTGAGTATACTTAATTCTAAAAATGATGGCTTACAACTCTCTGTTTGCTTAATATTGGTAATGGCTCGAATACATTTCTTTTGCGCTTTAAAGGCAGCTTCTTTATCAGTGGAGTTGCCCCAAAAAATAACACAGTACTTTAAAAGTGGTGCAACATAGCCGTGATATGCTGTAATTAAAGTTGACCTATTGACCATTTGCCTACGTATATACAATGCATAAGAGTATTTATTTAATTTAGAGCATAGCTGTTGAATATGATGTTTGAAGTTTAAATTATTATCTATATTTACACCTAGGAACTTTGTGGCATTTACTTCATTTATATTTTCATTTTTGTAAATAATGTTCATGTTTGTAATTTTATTAACTTTGTTTCTAAATGTCATGAGATTAGTTTTGCCAAGATTAATATGTAAATTATTTGCTTCTAACCAATCTATAATATTGTTTAGAGTCGTATTAATGTCTGATTCCATTTGCAATCTGTTGTCGCCGGTGAAAAGGATTGTACTATCATCAGCAAATAAAACTGTGTTGTATTTTGTTATCTTAGGAAGGTCGTTTATATGTATATATAATAAAGAGAAGTGGACCAAGTACACTCCCTTGTGGAACACCTGATGTAACCATTCTACATGCTGATGAGTAGTGTACTATTTTTTTTACATATGGACATACTCTAGTCACTTGAGTTATTTGTGTTCTATTTGATAAGTAAGATTTGATTAATTCATGAATATTCCCTCTGACCCCGTAGGCGCATAACTTATCAAGCAAAATTTGGTGATTTACATAATCGAAGGCCTTTGTAAGGTCCATATATAGTGCACAGGTTTGCTTACCCTTATCCATTTGGGTGTATGTAGTTTGGAGAAAATTATATACAGCTATGTCAATTGACTTGTTTTTGCGAAAACCAACTTGCTCACTACAAAATAGATTATTTGCCTCAAAATATTTATAAATGCTATCATGTATAACTTTCTCAAATATCTTTGATAAAACTGGCACTAGAGCTATTGGGCGATAACAGCTCATGTCGTATATGTCCTTTTTCTTAAATAGTGGCTTTATCACTGTTAACTTTAACTTACTCGGAAATTCTCCCTTTAAAATACTAAGGTTAATTATATGACTCAGAATATGTGACAGTTTTACAGAAACATGTTTCAGAATTTTGGTTGATAAATTATCATAGCCGGTACTATTTGTATTCTTTAAATTTCTAATTATGTCATCAACATCTTGTGGTATAGTCGGAAACATAAACATTGACCTTGATTCAGGCTGAATATGGTATTTAGTGTGATTTGGTAAAGAACTTGTGTCTTGATCTATGTAAAAGTTATTAAAATGGTTAGCGATTTCTTCAGGGTCAATTATTGAATTACCATTGACAGTTATTTCTTGGATTTGATCTTTTGGTAAATTGGTTTTATTAGCATTGATTATCTTCCAAGTAGCTTGTGATTTATTACGAGCAGATTTAATGTATTCATCATTACGAGACTTTTGGGTAAGCTTGATAATACGATTTAATAATAATAATAATAAATAATAAATAAATGCGGACAACATCACATACATTGTTCTGAATCCAAAGTAAGTTGCTAAAGCACTTGTGTTATGGAATTCAGATACAACGAAGGTACCACAAACACCCAGACCCGAGACAATGTACAAATGTGAATTTTTACATTGACCCGACCGGGGATCGAACCCGGGACCTCAGAGCTAGCGACACCTTGAAACCGGTGCGTACGCCACTCGACCACGGAGGTCGTCAGCGATTTAATCGTGATGATAATGATACGAAACTAGACTTGTTGGACTCCGTTGGTTTTTTCCTATATTCCCATAAAAGCTCCCTTTTACGTTTGCAGCATACTTTAAGACCCTTTGTTATCCATTTCGGTCGTGACTTGGCAAATATTTTTATTTCTATTGTTGGAAAACAGAGATTATAGAACAGGCAAAAAAGGTCATAAAATTCATTAAATGCTACATTTGGTTCAGAGCTCTCAAAAACATCAGTAAATCTGAGGGAATTTATGCATTCTTTAAATTTATTAATATTTTCTTTAGAATAATCACGTTTTTCCATATTCCACGATTTAAGAATAAAACTAGCTCTGATTGGACATTTGAGCATCTGCGCTGTGTGGTCTGATAATGCTAGTTCAGTGACCTTTGCTGTACATCCTTTGATGTTAAATATTATGTTATCAATACATGTCTTACTTGACAATCGTGTCGGTTCTTTAATGCCTAATTTTAAATTATAACTTTCTATAATTTGCCGAAATGTAGTTGATTCATATGTTTTTTTGAGCATATTAATGTTGAAGTCACCGCAAACTATTACTCTTTTTTTATTGTAACAAAATCGTCTTAAAAGAGAATTGATATTTGAAAAGAAATTATTTATATCTTCTGCACTCGATCTCGGGGGCCTATAGATGCAAATTATTAATATTTTATGTTCAGTTAATTCTATACCTGAGCATTCAATGATGTTTTCAATCGAATATTTACTAATTTCATGTAATGGAATATATTGTAGAGATTTTTTTACCAGGATACAAGATCCACCGCGTCGGTTTTTTCTACAAAAACAAGAACCCAGTTTATACTGAATGTTTAAAATACTTAAGTCATTTAAAATCATATTGTGTTCTGTAACGCACAAGACATCTATAGGTGTTCGTTCATTATCAAAAGTTAATGATAAGAGATCGGACTTGGCGATTAAGCCATTTATATTTTGGTGCAATATTGTTAGGTAATTATAGACGCAAAAAGCTGATTTGAAGTAGAAGTTAGGTTCTCATTTTGTAATGTCTGCGAAAAATTATTATTTATTTTATTATTTACCAAAGAGACCTGAGGACTTATATTATTATTTACTTTTTTAAAATAGTAAGGTATTGTTCCTGGATTGCATTGATTAGTTTTATTATCTGTAAGTGTAGTTTTGGTTGTGTTAATATCGTTAGAATTTACATAACAAGCATCTAAATAATTAATATATTTTTTTAATTTTTGAAAAATTATATAAATCCCGAAATTGTTTATTTTGCCCGTATTTTTGGAGAACATGGCATATGTGTATTTTAGGTGTTTATTAGAATCAAATATGAACGCATATTCGAAAATTTCGTTACTTAAATGTAGATGATGGTTAAATGCTTCAACTCTCTTATTAAACAGAATTACATTGTTATGCAGTTTAAAATTAGGGGCGCAGATAATGACATTAGTATGTGTTATTGTTTCGAGCTTACTCTTCATGTAGTTAACTAATTTTTCGTAGTTTGTGGATACAAGAAAGTCCTTCTCACCTATAAGAATTATACAATAATCTTCAAAAGTGTAATTTAAAACTTAATTTTCCAATGTTGATAGAAGATCCGATAAACTTGCATTTGGCATGCAGTAATGACATATTTTTGCATTCTCAAAAGTATGTTCCGCAGTTTTCTAAGATATTATTAACATTATTGCTACTTATTATACAATATTTTTGAGGATTCTTCTTTCATAAATACTTGAGTAACATTGTTTAGTTGATTTTGAAATGCGTTGAGAAAACGATGCGTCCTCTGTGTTTGGCAGATTCTTCGAAGCCTCAGGCATATTAGCTGCAGTGTTGTTTAAATCATATTCAGTTGACGGTAATGTAGGTGACAGTAGTGCGGAACATTTTGGTGGTGTACTACATCTTTTATTTCGTTGTTCTTCCATTGTTTCTGTTATTAATGAAGTTTTAAGGTCTTGGTTTTCGGAGCGTAAATGTTTTATTTCTTCTTGAGCATTCGTTAATTGAAGTATGAGGGATTCTATTTGAAGCTTGAGTTGACAAATTTGCTCACTTTCGTCGTCCGTTAGGTCTTCATTTAATTTCAAAGATGTGTTAGTAGCGCCATCTAGCGTTGCCCCACTCATATCATTATATTCCTCACTTTGTGATATTGGTGAGTGATTTGTAGACCTTGTTTTGCTGGTTCTAAACGTGATATTTTCAAAGAAATTCATTCTTATAACTGGTATAGAAATTTAATAATACGAAAAGAGATTTCAAATTTTACTTGGTTTCGAACGTGCGACCAGTTGATCGATGACCATCAGTAGAAGTAAAAAGCGGACCTCAAATTCACTTGACCATCACAACATTAATAAAGTAGCTCAAATTTTCCTTCCTATAGTTGAGGTTTATTTCCAAACAATGACGGTTAATGGAAAAAAACGAATTTGCATTTATGAATTGTAAACAACTTTTCAAATTATTTGGTAAATTTATAAATGTTTGTTATTTCACTCAATACGACGATTTTAATGTTCGGATAGTACTGTATAACTGTTTTGCGGGTTTTAATGAGTTGTTCAAGTTAATTTCACTTCATAAACAACAGGTAATAGCGGTTGCAATTCAAATTACTGTATGAATCACTTTGGCACTTATTTTTCGATTTTTCACTGTTACTATTATTTTATCACTATGATTCGTTTATTGTTTTATAATGTTTGTAAATAAGGGGTTTTTTATGAAAGTTAAACTTTGTTTTAGTTTGAAAACAGTCACTTTTTGTATTGTTTTGTCATTGCTCACAAAAATTTAAAGTTTTTTTTTTTCTTATATTTCCACTTTTTCTGTACATTAACACTTACACAATTACTGTGACTTAATAACTACTGAAAGTTTTATGTATGGACTAAGTTTCATACACTTTTATGCACTATTTATATTTTTAAAGGTTTTTATTTACGGAGCACTTTCACTTTACGTTTGTCCACGTGCAGCGCCACCTAGCGATTATGGTATCAAAAATAGATCACTGGATTTAATTAATTCCTATTTGAGTGATAGGGTCCAATGTGTAGATGTTAATGGTAGTAAGTCCACCGGACTACCTGTGAAACTAGGGGTACCCCAAGGTTCAATACTCGGCCCATTTTTATTTTTAGTTTATATTAATGACTTACCATTCTCTTTAAAAGGCATATGTGGACGTTGTGCTGTTTGCAGACGATACTTCTTTAATATTTAAAGTTACAGAAACAGAAATGACTTTAAAGAAGTAAATAGTGCACTTACTCGGGTCACACATTGGTTTTCAGTTAATAATTTAGTTTTGAATGCCAAAAAAACCAAATGTGTTAAATTCGCGATGCCTAATGTTAAGAATCTTGGGCCAGATATTGTTATAAATAATGAAGTGCTAGAGACTGTAGAATCAACGGTTTTTCTCGGCATTACAGTTGATGCAAAATTAAATGGACGGCGCATATTGCTTACCTGGCGAATAACTCAGCTCTGCCGCTTATGCGGCTAGAAAAGTTAGGCAGATTACTGACGTGGACACAGCTCGTCTTGTTTATTTCAGCTACTTCCACAGCGTTATGTCCTATGGCATACTTCTGTGGGGTAAGGCGGCTGATATCGAAGCGATATTCGTCTTACAAAAGCGAGCTGTCAGATCCATTTATCAGCTAGGCTCTAGAGTTTCTCTTAGGGAGCGGTTTAAAGAGATGCCTCATTTTAACGGTAGCATCCCAATTTATTTTAGATAATATACTATTGATACGAAAAAATCTTCACTTTTACTCGAAAAACAGTGATATACATAGTATAAATACACGGAATAAACATAAGTTAATTGGTACATCGCACCGTTTACACAGGGTACACAACTCATTTGTGGATTTAGTGTTCGCCTCTACAATAAACTACCTCTCACTTTATTGGAACTGCCTTTTAGCTCATTTAAAACAACCATTAAGGATAAACTATGCAAGAAGGCTTATTATACAATAAATGATTATTTAAATGATAAAAATAGTTGGTCGCCGTGATTTACAAAAGACGGTTTAGTGTGGATTAATGTTTGACGTGTATGATTAGTATGTAATTTGATAGACATACTCTATGTGTGTAACATTGTGTTACCTATTTGTTTTATTTTTAGTATAATTATACGCATACACGTATATATTATTTTTTTCAAATTTTGACGTGTATAATTTTATTAATTATAAAATTCAATGATGTAGCAATTTATGCCACCTCCGTGTTCAGGGCTGGGCCAGGTAAATCAACGTTTGGGGTATTTCTTTCTTTGAGTTTTATTTTATTAGCCGGCAGCAGAAGCAGGTCGTCTTGGCGTCTGTCGGTCACCTCTTCCTCAAATATGGCGAGGGAGGTGATGGCTGACCCTTGCGTCATACTCGTGAACGGGTGCTGCTTGCGGTGACTGGTCGGTCTGCTGACCTTGGCCTTTGTACTTACAGTTAAATTTCGTATTGGATTAGATACGGCGAACTCAAATTTTTATTTGTTTGGCACGGCACCTACACACTTAGTTGTTATTGTTCTGTATAATAATAATAATAATTTTGTAATGGGAATGACAGCGTGCTGCTGGGGAGTTTGTTGCACCGTTTCTTCTCTCACAGCAAAAGCACTTAGGAAGCGGTGATGGGTGGGCGAAACTGGGTGCTGTCCAATGTAACATGACCTTCAAAAAGTGCTACTTAGTAGCCTAATTTGAATAAATAAATTTTGATTTTTGATTTATTTATCGCATTTAAATTTTACGTTAGGCTTAGAAGTCTCAGCTCTCTGAGCTGAGATGTAGATGTAGTAGCATTCAGTCCTCTTGGGCACTGACTTGAGTTAGCAAGACTCAGACCTCTTGGGTCGTGAGATGATTTAGAAGATTTAGTAAGACTCAGACCTCTTGGGTCCTGGAGTGATTTAGAAGATTTAGTAGGTCTCAGATCCTCCTTGGGCATCTGAGCTGATTTAGGATGACTCAGGCCTCTTGGGTCCTGAAGGGATTTAGAAGGTCTCAGATCCTCTTTGGGCATCTGAGCTAATTTAGAATTACTCAGGCCTCTTGGGTCCTGAGGGGATTTAGAAGGTCTCAGATCCCCTTTGGGCATCTGAGCTGATTTAAAAAGACTCAGGCCTCTTGGGTTCTGAGGGGATTTAGAATTAGTAAAATGATAATTAGTATGCAACGTGTCTTTAGGATTTGGAACTGATTTCGGCCGACACGTTACTGAAATCTTTCTTAAGTTTAAATTATCTTCATTATCGGCCGGTTCACACGAGTTATCAAATTCGCAAGCATGTACAGGTGCGCTATTGCGCGCCGGATTGTCACGTTGGACGAAGTCAGCGTTTTGACGGCGCTGCATATTATATTTACGTTTCCGACACTCATATATCGTGTGACCAATACCCTTACAATAGTTACACGTTTTATTATGATTATTAGAATTAGAATGATTAGAATTAAATGAGTTAGAAGCATTATTAGAGTTAGAATGTGAATAAGGGTTAGGATTTACATGAAATGAAGGTTGTGAATGTTTCTTATTTCTAAAACACTCGCTAGAATTGTGACCGATTTTATTACAAATGGTGCATTGTTTTTGCGGTCTTGATTGACTACGAGATAGATTAAAGAGTTTCTCCTCATTAGTGGCGTATTGAACAGCATCACTGAGGGAACTTGGATTTCTGCACCTGACAATAGTTGAGATAGAATTATTTAACCCTAATAAAAATGAATTTAATGCTACGTCCTCCATGGCAGCTATTCTGTCTGGTAGTTCGAGAGGATTTTTGCAGCTATATTGGATGTCTGATTGGATTTTCGTAAGATTCAACGCGGAGGGCGTATTTTGTCACTTCCTCATTTGACTGCTGCCTACAATTTCGTAAATCAGATAATAAATGAGTGGCGTGCTTCTTTTCGCCGAAAGTGGATTTTAGGAATGTTTTTAGTTCTTCCCAATCAGAAAAGGTTTTGAGGCTGCAGGCGATCTGCGCTTTTCCCTCTAATTGAGAAAATATGAATTTACATAGTACTGAGCGTTGGTCACTGCTTGCCAGGCTCATTGCATTATCACAGTTCGTGAGGAATGCAGGCAGTGATTCAACATCGCCATTATAGGATTTGATAAATTTCGTAAGGAAGGACAGCGTGATTTTATCAGACATTTTCTCGGATTTTACTGACATACTAAAATATTTGTAATTAAATTTTAAATAAGATTAGGTTAGGCTGGACTACAAAATTTAGTATAATTAAAAAATAGATTTTACTTTAAGATTGAATTAGAAATAGACCTTTTCTTAAAATTAGCACTTTGAATTAGGTTTTTTTTCACTTTTTTTTTTGTGGCAACACTGGTGGCCTGTCGTCTTAAAAACGGCTCCGTGTTATTTTAATCTTAAAATATTATTTTTTATATCTAAATAGTTATTAATTAAACAATACCTTATAGTTTTAGCAATATTATTACATGTATAAGTGTTATTTAAACTTAAAGAACCGTACATTAATCTAATTTGTGTTCAAATTAAAACCGAGTGCCGGCGGCTGTGTCAACTGTCAACGGGTGGAATTCAAAACTTCATAAAACCAGGGGAGTTATTAGTTTTTTGGCTATTTCCACATCACACATTATAAGATTTTATAAAAACACACTTATTAACGTCTTATAATAGTAACCTTTTGTTTCTTTCATTAGGATTTATCAAGTGACAATATATATTTTTTGACATTTAATTTATAGCAGATCGTGTTCTTTCAAGTTTTTTACTTTTAAATTATGCACACAACTTAATAACTGTCAAATTCAAATTATATTTACTAAAATAAGAATATTTATTAATGTCAATAAATATTCTTATTTTAGTAGATGAGTAGCTACCTACACATTACCAATAAATAAATTGAAAGTGATCAATTTAAATAACAAAAAGAAAAAAGAGGCTTTGTACCTTACCAATTATCGTTACATAACAGTTGTTTCAATTGTCTACTTAAATCTTTCCTTCTTATTAATTTTCTAGAATTATTTAACTTTTCTTCCTTTCCTTTTCACCTCTGTCTTAACTTTCCTTTCATAGTACTGAGCTGTCTGACCTTACATTACGGACACCTGCTGAGGTTAGTCATGTTGACCCGCAGGGCTGCATCAATGGAGGACAAGTTGAGGGCTACTCTGAAGGAATTGGAGGCTTCAAAGATTCTTTGTACCGACCTACTGCAGGAGAGGGAGGACAGTGAAGTGGAATTAAAGAAGATTATTGACAGGAACACTGAGCTGAAAAATGAACTATCTGAACTTCACATACAACACATGGATATACACAACCAACATCATCAACTCCGTCAAATAGTGTCTGACTACCAACACTGCATGGACACGCATGAACACTCATTAAGACGGATTTCTGAGCTTGAATTAGAACTTAGTGAAGCATATAAAAGTATTTCAAATTTAGAGTCTCAGAAAGACATTGAACAGGCAACCACCACCTGCAACCTGTATAATGAGTTGGTTAGTAGCGTATCTGAGTTAGGATGTGAAAAACCAGTTATTATAGACTTGACTGAAAATGATTCTATTTGCAAAAACATTGTATTTACTAGTCATAATAAGTTAAAAAATATATTAGAATAAACAAACCCATTAACAAATATAAGAAAAGTATTAACAAACAAAATGTTCTTAAAATTAACTTAGCATTACGGAGAGGTCAAGTTAAATTCAGGTCTCAATTACACCAATTGTCTAGTGATCTTGAATTATGTAGGTCTATGTATGATAGGGACACACAATCACTTCAGGAACAATTAATTCAGAAAGAGATTTCCCTGAACAGTATATTTAATAAATATACATCATCTCAAAAAGACTTGCAGGAGCGTATGGTGGAAGCGGGTGAACTTGCGGATCTGGTTAGGTACAATGCAGAGCGCTATGAGTCTCTTACAAACAATCTTTGCTGTACTTGCCATGGTTCTTCTCTCATGTCTGACCCCCCTCAGGCAAACGTAACTCCTGTAGTGAGTAAACCATTAGAGTCGGACACAGTGCATAATTCTATAACATTAAATGAGACTTCATATTACATGTTCTCAGATAAGTTAGGTCGAAATCTTGGTAGTCTAAATAACTCATACTCAGGGAGTTCAATTACTAATACCTGTGTTCCTGGGATCAGCATCAGAAAGCTGACAAACATGATTTTAAAATCAGAAATTAATATGGGTTCCACTGTATGGCGACAGTTTAAATGTAAATAGAGAGGACTTGATAGAATGTGTCCAACTGATGTTAGATATGAACAATAAAAACAAATGTAAATTTATTATTGGGGCTTTACCATATGGCAATAATTTATCTAGGACTCAAAATGAACACATTTATAATTTAAATAAGCTTCTGTCCACGTTATGCCACCACCATAATAATGTTATTTCAATGTTTGACATAAACAAGTTTACTAGTAGATTTAAATTAACTAAATATACAATGTGTATGCCTATTAAATGTAAGAGACGAATTGCTAAGCTTTTAGCATATAATTTACAATATGACACTGGTACTAATAGGGTACTTAAGACTTTGGATTGTGTTAGTAGTATTACTAATACCTCTTTTGACACATCTAGTAGTTTAAACTACAAGATGGGACAAAGGGTGGCCCTCATCAATTAAATGTTGTGCATCAAAACATGCAGGGACTCTCCGGCAAGGATTTAGAATTAAGTTTATTTATAGAAAACTATAGTGTTCAGGTGTTATGTTTGACTGCACATTGGTTAAAAACCCACGAAATTGGTTGTTTTAATTTCGATGGTAATTCTATACAAAGTGCGTTTGTAAGAAAAACTGCTATTCGCGGAGGGTCTCTTATTATTGTCTCAAACACTATTAAATGTAAAGAACGATCAGACATTGTTAGTTTTTCTATCGAGCGCACTATTGAGCTGTCTTGTGTTGAGCTAGAGCGATACATTATACTTTGTGTGTATAGGCCCCCCATAGGAGACTTTAATGTATTTGAAGCGGTGTTAGAGGACTTCTTAATAAAATTAGGTCAAGCAGGAAAAATATAATTGTTTGTGAGATTTTAATGTCAATATACTTGAGGTTACTATGAACACTAGTAGACTACTTAATCTTTTTAAGTCATATAACTTAAGTAACCTTTTCTTTGAGCCCACTAGAATAACTTCATCCTCTTCAACTTGCCTTGACAATATATTTAGTAATTCTGATGCTATTAATAAAAAAGTTTTAAGCGATATAACATCAGATCACTGTGGACAGTTGGCTAGTTTTCCACATTTAAGCTTAAATCCGCGGGTATTTACAAAAGTAGAACAAAATTGTATGAGCTTTATGGAATGAAAAAATATAAGTTTGATATACCGTTTTTAAACTATGTTAGATTATATTCGAAAACTTTTAAAAAAGTATGCAACATGGCTAAGTCTAAATTTATTAGTGAAAAAATTAAACTTTCCAATAATAAAATTAAAACTACTTGGGATTTAATCAATAACGAAACGGGTAAATCTGTCAAACGCAAACGTGACAATCAATTTGAAATTATTAGTAATGACAAATTGATAATAAACCTTTAGAAGTGGCTCAAAAATTCAATGACTTCTTTGCTAACATTCCGATGGCGACAACTAGCTCCTTAAAGTCATCCGCGGCTGCTGCAGGAAAATTCTTATCAAGTAGTGTCCAAAAATGTAATTCTGTATTCACTTTTGAGCATATAAACCCTAGGGATGTATTAACTACTTTTAAATCTCTAAACCAAAAAAATACTGGCGACTTCTGGGGTATTTCTGTTAATTAATAATATTATAGATTTCGTCGCTCCATATCTTTCTGTAATTTTTAACAAGTGTATCGATTCAGGTATCTTCCCCGACCTCATGAAGTACAGTAAGATTATACCCTTGTTTAAATCCGGAAATAAAAGTGAAGTAAGTAACTTCAGACCCATTTCTGTTCTACCCGCGTTTAGCAAAATTTTTGAGAAAATAATACTACCGCAGTTATTGAGACATTTTAACTCTAATAAAATACTTCACTCGGAACAATACGGTTTTACCAAGGGCCGTTCAACAACAGATGCAGGTGTAGTCTTACTTAAGCATATCCACAATGCCTGGGAGAACTCACAGAACGCCATAGGGGTGTTCTGTGACCTTTCCAAGGCGTTTGACTGCGTGGATCATGGCACACTACTCTCTAAACTTAGTTACTATGGCATACATGATATGGAATTAAAATTATTAGAATCGTATTTGAAACGACGCGTTCAACATGTAGATGTCAGTAGCGTGAAATCTGGACCTCTTCCAGTCAAATTAGGCGTTCCCCAGGGATCAATACTAGGCCCTTTCCTATTCCTGGTGTATATAAATGACCTGCCATTCTATTTAAAAGGCATCTGTGACACTGTACTTTTTGCTGACGATACCTCACTTATATTTAAAGTAAATAGAAATAGAAGTAGTTTTGATGATATTAATGACTCACTTTCTTTAGTTACCAATTGGTTTGCCGTTAATAATTTGGTACTTAACGCTAAGAAAACGAAATGTATAAAATTCGCGATGCCAAATGTAAAAAATTTGGCCCTAATATTGTCGTTAATAATGAGATATTGGAGACGGTAGGATCTACAGTATTTTTGGGCATTACAATTGATTGTAAACTTAAATGGGCACCCCACATTTCATGTCTTGCAAGCAAGCTTAGTTCAGCTGCCTATGGAAGGTAAGAAAATTGACCGATGTGGACACAGCTCGTCTTGTTTATTTTAGCTACTTTCATAGCGTCATGTCGTATGGTATACTGTTGTGGGGTAAAGCTGCAGAAATTGAAACTGTCTTCGTTCTGCAAAAACGAGCTATTAGGTCAATATATCAGTTGGGCTCTAGGGTTTCTCTTAGAGAACACTTTAAGGAAGTTGGTATTTTGACTGTCGTTTCCCAATTCATTTTAGCCAACATATTATATATTCGACAAAACATTACTTTATACACAAAAAAATGTGATGTACATAATATCAATACTAGAAATAGGCACAAATTATGCAGTTCCTCTCACCGGCTACATAGGGTCCACAACTCGTTTGTAGGGCTTGGTATTCGTATATATA
>NW_020799955.1:0-30327 GCF_003590095.1 Trichoplusia ni
TTCTATAATCTATATCTATACTTATAATAAATCTGTAGAGAGGTCAATTCTGTACATAAAATAATATTTAAAAAATAACTATCAAGGGGTGGTTAGGGATCGCTACTGATGCCAAAAATGCAATCAGTAAAATTTTTTGTCTGTCTGTCGTCTGTCTGTCTGTCGTCTGTCTGTCTGTCTGTCTGTATATTCGTTATAGAAACAAAAACTACTCGACGGATTTTAACGAAATTTGGCACAATTATTCTTCATACTCTTGGGCAGGTTATAGTATACTTTTCATTACGCTACGACCAATAGGAGCAGAGCAGTGAAGGGAAATATTGGGAAAACGGGGTAAGTTACTCCATTTTTTAAGCTTCCGTCACGTGTGCAGGCTTATAGGTTAAAGCTACATAGAAATCATGTATGACGGAAATATTCTCCCTAAAATTATATAAAAAATATTCCTCGACAGCATATGTCTAACTTTTATGGTTGACTCACAATAACACGTGAAACTCCCGATAGCTTAGCAATTCGGAGATTTCTGATTGTATTTGTCTACTCTAACGTTTACAACACTATCACTCATCCCCAATTAAAAAAGTTAACATTATTACCTATTCAATAAAAAAAGAATCATGTAAATCGGTGTAGAAACACCAAAGTTATACATGAAATAATAAGAAATCGCGCGTGAATACAGAGTCATGCTATAAGGATTATTTTATTTTCGTAATTGGTAGTGTTTAATTATATTAATAGTTTATTTTCGTTATTATTATATTAGTTATTTTGGTAGTGTTTAATTGTATTAATAGTTTATTTTCGTAATTGGTAGTGTTTTATTATATTAATAGTTTATTTTCGTAATTATTACATAATAACTATATATAATTGTAAGTGTAAGGTAGCTTCAGTTACCGTCGATTAAAAATACACAATGCCACCTAAAAAACGACCATCTTTATCTCGAAATTCGAGAGATGCTAAAAGGATGAGAAATGCGCGTTCTCAAGAATCGGCAGAGGAAAGAGCACATCGGTTAAACTCTATGAGAGTTAGTGCCTCAACCTCTCGAGCCAATGAAAGCTCTCCAGAGAGAGAGATGCGATTAGCAGCTGACAGAGCGAGACGAGCTACATCACGGGCGTCTCAAAGCTCTTCTCAACGAGAGCTGAGGCTTACCATTGACCGAGAACAACATGTGTTATCCCGAGATGCTGAAACTGCGTCACAACGAGAATTGCGTCTCACTGCTGACCGCGAACGGCATACATTGTCTCGCGAGTCAGAAACCTACACTGAGAGGGAATTGCGTCTCACAGCTGACCGCGAACGTCATATATTGTCTCGCGAGTCAGAAACCTTCACTGACAGAGAATTGCGTCTCACAGCTGACCGCGAACGTCATATATTGTCTCGCGAGTCAGAAACCTACACTGAGAGGGAATTGCGTCTCACAGCTGACCGCGAACGTCATATATTGTCTCGCGAGTCAGAAACCTACACTGAGAGGGAATTGCGTCTCACAGCTGACCGCGAACGTCATATATTGTCTCGCGAGTCAGAAACCTACACTGAGAGGAATTGCGTCTCACAGCTGACCGCGAACGTCAATATTGTCTCGCGAGTCAGAAACCTACACTGAGAGGGAATTGCGTCTCACAGCTGACCGCGAACGTCATATTTTATCTCGAGAATCTGAAACTTTAACTCAATATGAAGACCGTTTGACAAATGATAGGGTGCACCATAATGTTATTCGATCTCTCGAAGACGCACATGAGCATGAACAACGACTAGAGTCGGTACGCGAATATTATAATTCTTTGAGACAAGAACGATCAGTAAGTTTGTCTAATGAAAGATTAAGAATCGAAAATATTCGGTCTCTTGAAACGGACGAACAGCGAGAGGCCCGTCTTACTGCAGACAGATTTCGACATAGCCTTAATAACTTAGATGTACACATAGAAGATCAATCTAGAAATTCGGTGGCTTGGTCCGACAAATATAAAAGTGGGTTTGCTTATAACCTCACAATTGATTATGGATCATCTTCTGTAATAGGCGATATGAACGTGGTATGTCGTTTTTGTAATGCTTCAAAGTGGAGTAAGGAGTCAGCTGGTTTCTGTTGTTCTACAGGTAAAATAAATTTGCCTTCATTCGAAGACCCACCGGAACCTTTGAAATCACTACTTTTAGGGGAACATATACAATCTAAACAGTTTTTAGATAATATTCGCACTTATAATAGTGCATTTCAAATGACATCCTTTGGCGCTCAACAAATCTCAGAAGGTCATTTCATGCCTACTTTTAAGATACAAGGTCAGGTTTACCATTTGATAGGATCCCTTTTGCCTGAAAACCAACCTAAGTTTCTTCAAATATATTTTGTATCCGACTACAACGAACAGTCGAATATAAGAAATCAATATTTCCCGAATTTAAATACTGAACTCATATCACAACTTCAGAACATGTTGCATCAGGTTAATTCGTATGTATGCAGTTTTAAATCGGCATTAGAAGCTCTTCCTCGAGATGATGATAACAATTATAAAATTGTTATAAATGCCGATAGGCGTCCAACTCAGGAACACCCTGGGCGTTATAATGCTCCATCCACGAATGAAGTTGCTGTGGTATTGGTCGACCAGGAATGTGATAGGCGTGATATCGTTATCCGTTCCAGAGATAATCGTTTGCAACGTATTTATGAAACCCACAGGGCTTACGACAGTTTGCAATATCCTTTGATATACTGTCGAGGGGAAGATGGTTATAATTTTGCTTTATACCAAACTGATCCGCGTACAGGCGCACCTAATTATAATAAAAAGATTTCATGCCTTCAATTTTACTGTTACCACTTGCAAGTAAGACGGAATAGGTTTGTATACTTTCAACGTTTTCGTGGCTTATTCAATCAGTTTATTGTAGACATGTACGCAAAAATTGAAACCGAAAGATTAGTTTATATACGATCTAATCAAAGGCAGCTGCGCGTTGAAGAATACGTGCACCTTCGCGACGCCATGCAGCAAGATAACGATACGGTGAATATGGGTCGTTTAGTTATTTTGCCCTCTTCTTTTACTGGTGGTCCACGATACATGCACGAACGTACTCAAGATGCTTTTTGTTACGTAAGAAAATATGGACGTCCCGACTTATTTATTACTGTAACTACCAATCCTAAGTGGGATGAAATTACTCGGGAGCTTCTTGAGGGTCAAGCACCGCATGACCGCCATGATATCATAGCAAGAGTTTTTCATTTAAAATTAAAATCAATGATAGATCTACTTACCAAAGATAAAATTTTTGGAGAAGTATTGTGTTATATGTATAGTATTGAATGGCAAAAACGCGGCTTACCTCACGCACATATCCTGCTTTGGTTAAAAGATAAGGTTCGACCTAATGATGTAGACAGTTTAATCAGTGCTGAAATTCCAAGTCCGATTGCAGATCCCGTGTTATACGACATTGTTAAAACTCATATGATACATGGTCCATGTGGTTCGTTTAACGGGAATTCTCCTTGCATGCAAGACGGTCGTTGCACTAAAAGATATCCAAAAGCCTTAGTGGATGGCACTGTAACAGGACATGATGGATACCCATTATATCGTCGCCGTTCAAGAGATAATGATGGTTTTACTGTTGAAAAGCGAGTGTCTGGACAACAAGTTACTTTAGATAATAGGTGGGTCGTTCCGTATTCTCCTGTGTTGTCCAGAGCATTTCAAGCTCACATAAATGTTGAAATGTGTAATAGTGTAGAGTCAATAAAATATATTTGTAAGTATATTAATAAGGGCAGTGACCAAGCTACATTTGCTTTGAGAAATGAACATGATGAAGTTACAAGATTTCAGTCAGGCAGATATATAAGTTCTTCAGAAGCTGTGTGGCGGATCTTAAGTTTCAACATTCACGAAAGATTATCCACCTGTGACTCATCTGGATGTTCATCTTGAAGGCGGCCAACGTATATATTTCAACGCCGAAAATGTCACAGAACGGTTAGAGAACCCTAGACAAACAAGTTTATTAGCATTCTTTCGACTTTGCCAAACTGATGATTTTGCAAAATCTCTTTTGTATGAGGAAGTTCCATCGTATTATACCTACGATAAGCAACGGGGTGTCTTTAATCGAAGACGCCGTGGCAGGCCTGTAGATGGCGAGTCAGGTATTTTTAAAGAACATGTTCTTGGTAGAGTGTACACCGTTCATCCTAACAACGCTGAGTGTTTCTATTTGCGATTATTATTACATACCGTGCGAGGACCAACCTCATTTATAGATTTGAGAAAAGTAGACGATGTTGTTTATCCCACTTATCAAGCAGCTTGCCAAGCGCGTCATTTGCTTGAAAAATGATCAGCATTGGGATGACGCTTTAGCAGAATCCTGTGTTAGTGATAATCCACGACGGTTACGCCATTTATTTGTAACATTACTCACATTTTGTAATTTGTCAGATGCTGTAACATTATGGGAAAAATATAAAGAAAAATTTTCAGAAGACTTTCTTAGAAATATACCTAACAATGATGAAGGCACAACTAATGATAATTTCCGTGATCTTGCCATAAATCAGTGCTTATTAGCTCTTCAGGATGACTTAACAGCAGTAGGCGGTAAATCACTCTGTGAATATGGTTTGCCAACACCAACCTCAGTCGGAGAGGTAACTAATAGGGAATATTCCGCAGAGATTGGTTACAATTTAACGGAACTGCTGACAACATTAGAAAACGGTGTCCCAATGATGACTGCAGAACAACGTTCAGTTTATGACCGCGTGTGCAATAGTGTTCAAAATAATTTGGGAACAATATGGTTTTTAGATGCACCTGGAGGAACTGGAAAAACCTTTTTGACTAAATTAATATTGGCTTATGTTCGAAATCAGCGTAAAATTGCGCTTGCCGTAGCTTCATCAGGGATAGCTGCAACATTGCTACCAGGAGGTAAAACTGCTCACAGTATGTTTAAAATACCAATTGATTTAGATCGCACGGAAAATCCAACCTGTAGTATTTCAAGAAATAGCGACAAAGCTAAGGTATTACGCGAGTGTAGTTTAATCATATGGGATGAATGTACGATGGCCCATCGAAAAGGAGTAGAAGCGGTAGACAGAACTTTAAGGGATATAAGACAAAATGATCGACCAATGGGCGGTATCACGGTTTTATTTTGTGGTGATTTCCGACAAACCTTACCGGTAATACCACGGGGAACCCGAGCTGATGAGGTTAGGGCTTGCCTGAAAAGCTCTTATTTATGGCGAGATATACAATCGGTGCATTTGACTATAAATATGCGAGTGAGAACTGGAGATAACCCGGATGATAGTCAATTTTCTGACACATTATTAAAGATTGGTGAAGGTACCTATCCACAACTACACCAAGGAAAACTTATACTGACGCCTGAATTATGTTGTATGGTGCAATCTCAACCACATCTTATATCGTCGGTTTACGGTGACGTAACAAATATATTAAATAGGGACAATTCTTGGCTATGCGAAAGATCTATTTTAACTCCTCGCAATGACCAGGCATCTGAGATCAATAACAAAATACTGTCGAATATACAGGGGAAAGCAAAGTTTATAGATCAATAAATAGAATGGTCGATGAACAAGAAGCCACTAATTACCCGATAGAATTTTTAAATTCTTTAAATATGCCCGGACTTCCCTCTCATGAAATTTGTTTAAAAATTGGGATACCGATTATTATGCTCCGAAATTTAAAACCACCACAACTTTGCAATGGAACTCGACTAAAAGTAACCCAGTTGCAATAAAATATAATCGAGGCTCAAATTTTAACAGGTTGCGGTGCAGGAGAAACCGTCTTTATTCCCAGAATACCCTTAATACCAAATAATTTTCCATTCCAATTTAAAAGGACGCAATTCCCAGTATCGGTGTGTTATGCAATGACAATTAACAAGGCTCAAGGGCAGACTTTTCGTGTTGCTGGAGTAGATCTCAGTGTCAGTTGTTTCTCACATGGTCAGTTGTATGTTGCTCTTTCCCGTGTTAGCAGTTCTAAAAGTCTTTATGTTCACGTGCCGGACGGGTCAACTTTCAATATAGTTTACCCGGAAGCTTTGCACTAAAGTATTTTCGTTTTATAGGTACCTTTACCTTACCTTTATAAGGCAGTGGTACTTATATTGCCACCAGAATTTGAACCTTAACACATTATTATAAAGTTTAAAAGCTATAAATATTTTTAAGTTCTGTGTCTTATAAAGGGTTAAGCCTTATGTGAACGTGATCTAAACAATATTACCAATATAAATAATAATAATAAATATTACCAATACATTAACTTAATACACAAGGAGTTACACGCTGACGGAGTCGCGGACACAGCTATCTATACTTTTCTGCCGGAAGTCACTATTCCACGCGGACGAAGTCGCGGGCACAAGCTAGTTTTAATATATCTTCTACTTGTCTTGTGTTTCAGTTGTAATACTCTTCACATCTTTCTTCTTCCTTTGGGTGTTCTTGTAATTTAAATTTTAGAAAATAGATTTATTTAATTTTTAATGTTAAATCCTGCGATAATTGTGCTTGGTTACCTTAAATTTAGTATATAAGTTAAGTGTCTAGTGTTTCACAGTGTTCTGGTTAATCTTTAGTTGTAAAAGTTTGTCGCGACAGAATCAGCTGTCAACGGTCACCGAAAGTTTGAAACGTTTCAAGTCACAGGGAGTAATTTACGTATCGCCAAATATTTTTACTATAATAATTGGGGTTGTGGAAAAAAAATATACATTTTTAAACTGAATTAATTTTATTAATAATTGTGTAACGTGAAAAAACGCAAAGAATGTTTTTTTACTGAATTATGAGCGATTAAAAATTTACTAGCTGTTGCCCGCGACTTCGTCCGCGTGGTTAGAAGATACATGTTATGATTTAGATCTACCCCGTTTTTTCCAAATTTTCCATTGTATCTTCGCTCCTATTAGTCGCAGCGTGATGGTTTATAGCCTAAAACCTTCCTCGATTACTGATCTATTGAACACAAAAATGTTTTTTCAATTTGAACCTGTAGTTCCTGAGATTAGCGCATTCAAACAAACAAACAAACTCTTCAGCTTTATAGATTAGCTAGCTGTTGCCCGCGACTTTGTCTGCGTAATTTTCAAGATGTGAAAAACAATAAAGTTTAATAATAACGATCATCGCAATAATGTAAGGCAACATTTAAAAAAGCGCCTTTTATGTTTTAAGCTTTGTTATAAAATTCTTTCGTAGCTATTTTGTTTTAAGTTTTGAGCTTGCTTTTTTTTATTTCCACGTTTTATGAATCTAGAGGGCCCCAAACAGTATTAGATGTTTGGGTCAAACATGTTTCATTGATTACGATACTGTCCTGGTGTTCAATATTTCGCAGCTGTATTAATGTTTTTTTCTTATTTTACCCCAAAGAGAGCGGTTTTATAACTTTGACATATCTGCCTGTCTGTCTATGACATCATAGCTTCGGATCGGCTAGAGCTATTTCAATTTAGTTTGATTTGTATTAAAAGTGATTTATGTGTTCTTAGACATGTTTGGAAAAATCGAGCCGTTTAAAAATTGGGGGCTGCAAGCGAGTTCTTAGTTTTGTAATGATGATATAATTGGTGGCAGAAAAATGGATTTGGAAATCCGATTGTCAAGCTATAGATAACTTAGTCTTAGCGCCTCTGCAAGCAGTACTTTGTACTTCGGTGTTTTTCTTTTTATACGTGTTTTACTCTGTGTCTGTTGTGTGTACATAAATAAATAAATAAATAAATAAAAATGCATTACTTTTGAGGGTTTTTTTTTAATATTTTATCAGAAGGCTGGGTAATGTTTTTCGAGCACGTCTGTACTTTGTCCTGCCCTGCACCTCAAAAGGCTGGACTGAGTATCACAGTTGAGGTATCATTGATTATTATTGAAAGAGCTAAACCGGAACCAAAGTATTGAGGCTCCGGTGACTGTTCGTCTGTCTGTCACTTGGCTGTATCTCAAGAACTGTTATAGCCAGACAGTTCTTAATTTTCACACTTGATGCTTTCTGACGATATAAAGAAGATGTCAAATTTTTTTTGTGGATGGAACCGGTCAAGATAAGATTTTAAAAAGTGTTAGACGTTAGGTAACAGTGGGGGGTGAGTTCTAAATACCAGCAATATGAGTAAAAAATAGAAAATGGATAAACGGTTACCTGAAACACGTTATGTTTGATTACCCTCTTAATATTAAAACTGATCTTCCTAACAAAAATTTGGAATATTGACAAAGTAAAAAGATATCAGTCACGCTTTTTTTCCTTTTTTTTAAATGACCAAAATCTAAAGTATAGGAAATGCGGAAGTTGTGATGAGATTTAAGTAAAATATCTAACTAAGATTTAAGAGCCTAAGTAAAATATCGTCATCCCTATTGCAACTAAAATGAAGACATATACGGAAAGAAGAGTTAGTAGTTTATGCAAGTATAATATTCCTAGCATTTCTAGAGATTGAGAGGTTGTGTTTTGGACGACCTGAAAAAAAAGACGTTTTCATTAATGATTTATAAAATTTGTTCGAAGTGCTAAAAACTAACTTAGCCTCAGCTTTTCTGCTTATTTGCCCCCCACTTGTCTGGTTTACTGCATGAGGTTGACGAATGTCCTTTCTGATAGGTACACGTTATTATCAGCCTTATTGAGGAATTTAGAAAAATATATTCCTAATCCTCCGTCGGCGTACTAATTTATTGTTATGCCTAGGTATAGATTTGATCAATGTGAACTACATGCAATTTTGGGTTGAGTGTGAATAAGAATGTTTTGATCTTGAAGTAGCATCGCCAACATTACTGAGTTAAAAATATAGGTCGTAATTAAATAAAAAAACAATATTTCACGTTTCATACAAACTTTCATCCCCTATTTTAACCCCTTGGGGGTGAAATTTATCAAAATCCTTTCTTAGCGATGCTACAACATAACATCTACCTGAATGCCAAATTTGAGTCCGATCCGTCCAGTGGTTTCGGCTGTGCGTTGTTGCATCACTATGTCAGTCAGTCACCTTTGAGTTTTATATATATAGATAGATTATAGATTATAGCAGCTATATGTATGCAAAGTCTCAGCCCGATTGGTTTAAAATTGACAAAGTTTCATACAAACTTTCATCCCCTATTTTAACCCCTTGGGGGTGAAATTTATCAAAATCCTTTCTTAGCGGATGCCTACAACATAACATCTACCTGAATGCCAAATTTGAGTCCGATCCGTCCAGTGGTTTCGGCTGTGCGTTGTTGCATCACTATGTCAGTCAGTCACCTTTGAGTTTTATATATATAAGATAGATAGATAGATAGATTATCAAAATCCTTTCTTAGCGGATGCCTACAACATAACATCTACCTGAATGCCAAATTTGAGTCCGATCCGTCCAGTGGTTTCGGTTTTGCGTTGTTGCATCACTATGTCAGTCAGTCACCTTTGAGTTTTATATATATAGATAGAAGCTATATGTATGCAAAGTCTCAGCCCGATCGGTTTAAAATTGACAAAGTTTCATACAAACTTTCATCCCCTTTTTTTATTTTTTATTTTTATTTTTATTTTTTTTTCGCTGGGAAAAAATGCTATTACGCATCCCCTTCCCGCCGGGGGGCGAGAGAGGGGTATGTGGGACTCCCCGGTAAACGACGTTCCCGGTATACCCACTAAAAAGACCCAGCGGCACTCCGACCTCGCCTGAGTGGAGGGGGCCTGGGAGTCCATGTCGTCCAGTCCCCCACCGGCAACTGCCTGCCTTGCGGCAAGCCCCTCAAGCTCCCCCCCAGAGGGGAGGGTGCTTTATAATGGCCGGAGCATGGGGGGTGATAGTTGTGATGCAGGCGGTGGCGCCCCCGCGCCTGTCGCCCGCTGATCACCCCCTGGGGCAGATGAGAACGGGCGCTGTGCTCTCCGTCTTCCGCCCCTTCTTCGTCTGCGGAACGGTGCCGCGAGAGGGTCGTCCTCCCGCATGCGCTCCGCTGCCTCCTTTTGTGACATGACGACCTCACAGAAGGAGACTACCGCTTCCCATGCCTCCGCACTCCCCAGCATGGCAGCAATCACGCTGGGGAGTGAGAGGTCGTCTCCGACCGCTGCCATCAGGGTGCGGCGGGGTGCGTCCCACGATGGACACATCTCCAAGGTGTGCTCGGCCGTGTCCACCTCGGCTTCGCAGTGGTGGCACTGCGGAGTCTCCTCCCTCCCAATCCGGTGCAGGTAAGATCCGAAACAACCATGCCCGGACAGCACCTGCACCAGACGCAGGGAGAGGCAACCATGTCGCCGATCGAGCCAATCCTTGAGGACGGGCCCGATGGCGTCTAGCGTCCGGCGGCCGAACGTTGCAGAGGCGAGATCATCGGCCCAGTGCTGAGTTATTGCCTCCCTCGCCTCCTCACGCACTTCCTCGCGTTCTATCGGATCGGGGCGCTGGTTGAGCGCCCTCTGCCCCGCCGTCCAGTCGTACACCCTAGCGAGCACCCAAGCCTCGAGCTCCCAAGGAGGGGTTCCCGCCAGAGCGCACGCCGCCGCGAAACCCACTGTGCGATAGGCCCTTGCGACCCGCTGTGCAATGGCCCTTTGTGGCCTGCGCATAGCAGCAGAGTTTTCCCGTCTGCACAGTGAATCCGCCCAGATGGGGGCCCCGTATAGGGCCATACTTTTGAGTATGCCGGCGTATAGACGTCGGCATTTTTCGCCGGGCCTCCCGATGTTCGGGAGGAGCCATGAGAGGGCACCCGCTGTCTTCAGCAAGCGCGTCGACAGCCCACTGAAGTGTGCACTGAAGCGCCACCTGCTGTCGAGCACTAGACCCAGGTATTTTATCTGGGCCTGCACCCCAATGCGGACACCCGCGACATGGATATGAGGTTCAGGTGGTTGGCGCTGCCGAGGCCCATGGAAGAACAATGCCTCGGTCTTGTGCAGCGCGACCGTCAGCCCTAAGCAGGAGATGCGGTCGACCACTAGCGAACCCTCCGCCGAGGCCAAGCTGGCTGCCTCTCCAAAATTTCTTCCCCGGGCAGTCAAAAGGGTGTCGTCTGCATAGCAGATGACAGACGTGCCACGGGGAAGGTTGCCCCGCAAGAGCCAGTTGAATCCGATGTTCCACATTAGTGGCCCTAGAACAGAACCCTGCGGAACACCGGACTCGACGCCGTACCGTCGGATCCGTCCCGCTTTGTCCACCAGGACGACTGTGCGGTTCCAAACTTTCATCCCCTATTTTAACCCCTTGGGGGTGAAATTTATCAAAATCCTTTCTTAGCGGATGCCTACAACATAACATCTACCTGAATGCCAAATTTGAGTCCGATCCGTCCAGTGGTTTCGGCTGTGCGTTGTTGCATCACTATGTCAGTCAGTCACCTTTGAGTTTTATATATATAGATAGATTATAGATTATAGCAGCTATATGTATGCAAAGTCTCAGCCCGATTGGTTTAAAATTGACAAAGTTTCATACAAACTTTCATCCCCTATTTTAACCCCTTGGGGGTGAAATTTATCAAAATCCTTTCTTAGCGGATGCCTACAACATAACATCTACCTGAATGCCAAATTTGAGTCCGATCCGTCCAGTGGTTTCGGCTGTGCGTTGTTGCATCACTATGTCAGTCAGTCACCTGTGAGTTTTATATATATAGATTAAGATTATTATAGATTATAGCAGCTATATGTATGCAGTCTCAGCCCGATCGGTTTAAAATTGACAAAGTTTCATACAAACTTTCATCCCCTTTTTTTTTTTTTTTTTTTTTTCGCTGGGAAAAAATGCTATTACGCATCCCCTTCCCGCCGGGGGGCGAGAGAGGGGTATGTGGGACTCCCCGGTAAACGACGTTCCCGGTATACCCACTAAAAAGACCCAGCGGCACTCCGACCTCGCCTGAGTGGAGGGGGCCTGGGAGTCCATGTCGTCCAGTCCCCCACCGGCAACTGCCTGCCTTGCGGCAAGCCCCTCAAGCTCCCCCCCAGAGGGGAGGGTGCTTTATAATGGCCGGAGCATGGGGGGTGATAGTTGTGATGCAGGCGGTGGCGCCCCCGCGCCTGTCGCCCGCTGATCACCCCGACTTTTCATGGCTACTATCCTCGGGTGCCCCTCGTGTGCAGCATTGAGTACGTCTTTCCTTAATTCTCTTGGATAACAATTTTGTCACCTCTAAGCAGAATGTTATCGTAGAAGCAGAGCTCAGATTCAAACACTTTATAACGCTTTACAGACTCATCCCAGTCATTATTGTACATTCCTCGTTTAATGTTTTTGATTTCTTGATCCTTTTCTGAACTTTTGCTAATGACTTTTAAGGGGATGGCACATGGACATGCTTGCTCGACTATTTGTTGAACAAAATCATCGACGCGTCCCTTTGGAACATCATCGTGTTTACAAAGTCTTGATAAGGGATCAGCGATATTTGTTTTCCCTGGTCTGTATATTATTTTGTACCTATACGCCTGGAGTCTCAGGACCCATCGCTCTACACGCGCACATGGTTTTTGACCTCTTCCCAAACAAGAATTCAAGGGGTTTATGGTCTGTGATGAGATTGAACTCCTTTCCGAATAAGAATATATTAAAAATATAAATAATAATAAATAAATGCGGACAACATCACATACATTGTTCTGAACCCAAAGTAAGTTGCTATAGCACTTGTGTTATGGAATTCAGATACAACGAAGGTACCACAAACACCCAGACCCGAGACTTGACCCGAGACTGTACTTACTTTCCAGTTCAGTTAACGTACGATTCCTTGGTCCTTGTCTATGTCTCTGAATAAGTACGGCTCCTAACCCTACTGGGCTTGCATCAGCAATAACTTCAGTCTCGTCAGCAACATCGTAGTATCCTAATGTTTCCACGGTCGGTAGCGCCACTTTTAGTTCTCGGAGTACGCAGTCTTGTTCTTTTCCCCAATCATCTGCTATACTTTGCTTCTTTCCTGTCTTTTGTCTCAGCAACTTCCTTAATGGTTCTGTTCTTGTCATTAGGTTAGGCAACCATTTATTAATATAGTTCACAAGCCCTAAGAAGCTTTGCAGCTCTTCATTATTTCTTGGAATAACAATCGCTTGTATCTACATAACCCTTTGGCCGTAATAAACGTGGTGAGATCTCTGGAGTTCGGATGAATTTCCACTTGGTGGAACGCGTTTTTTATATCTAATCTAGAAAACCATTTGGCTTTTCTTATTTTTGTTAATAAGGTGTCCATACCATACAAGGTAGAGGGTAGTTCTCTCTTAATATCGCCTTCTAACAATTCTTTTATTTTGTCTTCAACTTTTCCTTCAATCGGGATCGGTATTCTTCGGTAAGGCTGTGTGTGTTGGCATTCCTTATTGACTGGTATCTCAACCTGAACATTCAGTTGGGTGATTCTCCGGAAAAAAGTTACATAATTTAAAAACGTCATTATCCTCACCACACTTCTGATACTGCAGATTGACGTATTCTATATTTTTTTATCCAAGTTCGTAAAGTACTCCGGGTATTAATAGATGATTTCAATATTTAAACAATTTAGCCGTACAGTTACTTAGACCAGCTGGTGAGAATAATGACGATGTTAACTTGTGTTACTTTTTTCCGGAGAATCACCCAGTTAATCCCTTGAACCATTATTGATAACGTAAACTGTGGCTGGCTCTGTTCTTTTGTTAACCCGTATAGCAGTGTCAAATGTTCCTTTAACATCCAGTGGGACTTTGCTTCCCATCTCGCATTCTATTACTGCATCATCATTTAAGTTGAAGATGTAATAACTCCCTTCACCTTCTTTTGATTTCTCACCCGGTTCTTCCGTTTCTACTATATTCACTTCATTCTTACTTCGCTTACTTTGGCTTTTACTATTATAAGACTCTTCGTTATCTTCAATTTTCCGTTTTTTTTTTTTGTAAAGACTTACACATAGAACTAAAATGACCTGTTTTGTTACACGAGATGCATTTTTTCCTTTTCGCTGGACAAGTCTGATTTGCCCGTGTATGTTCCTTGTACCCACACCTGCTACATGCTGCTTTTTCCATATTCTTCCAGTTGATGTCCTACAATCTCCAGCGTATTAGCTTCTTTTATAATTTTGTCTAGTGTGACATCATTTCCTAAGGTTAGTATTTTTTTCCGTAATTCTGCTGAAGAACATTTTCCGACTACTTGCTCTATCAAATGTTCATCTGGCTCGTAAACTCATTTTCCTGCTTGTTGTCTAAGTCTAATTACAATTTTTCCGAATTTCTCTCCTTCTTTGTTTTATCTGACGAAACACATGTCTCTCAAATATTTTGTTTTGTTAGGCAGGAAGTAGGCATCAAGTTTCTCAATTGCAATTTTGTAAACGTCAGTGTTCTCTTCTGGTCCAACAACGTATGCTCCTGGTATATTGTAAATTATTTCTTATATTCTATCCTCCTAAAAGCAATAAGGTTGCTCTCTTTTTTAAATCCCCACTTATCCTGCTGCATCTAAATAAATATTCAGAGACCTTTTCCACCGTTCCCAACGTAAGGCTACTACCGCATTGTCACCCTCAAGGTCGAGCTTTTCTGGGGTCGGAAGGATATTCGCCATTTTGTAGAGTAGGTTTGGGGCAACCTAGAACCAATGGACCTTATGCTCAGGCTCACCATTTACTAATACTTCTCAATTTAGTCACATACAACTAGTACGGCTCATGATTTTATCACGGCCCGTACTACCTTCACACACACGTATGATTCACAATTTCATGTTAGATTAGATTAGATTAGAATATTCTTTATTGTACACCATGGAATTACAGCAGTGATTCTTAATACATACAATGTTAGGGTACAATGGCGGTTTCATGTTGTCCCATACTGCCATCACACACACGTATGATTCACAATTTCATGTTGGCTCATACTGCCATCACACACACGTATGATTCACAATTTCATGTTGGCTCATACTGCCATCACACACACGCATGATTCACACGCTTTGTCTCCACATACCGAAACCAGTACTAAAATATCAAATAATGGAGTAACATTCTTTTTAAATAATAACACCTAATTTCTGACAAGATATAGGTAACTTAATGAATAAAGAATGATTTCGGCTATGAAGTTGCGGAATACTTAATGAATTTGTTAGATTATGTGTTTTACTTAATAAAACTGAGTAAGATTTCTATTTTATATCACTTTTATTTTAACTCCAGACAATAGAACGTTACAACGTTACAAGTGTGGGCGATCACAGCGCCACCAGTGGTAATCCTACAAACTAACTAAAACAAATGAAAAGTGCGTTTACAAAAACACCTTTAAATTTATTTCCAATACTCCCACTTAAATTTATAAGGTGCTAAATTAAAATATAAATAAACACAGTAGGATTAACTAATTTACATTTTCATAACACTGTCTCTTATGAAATTGAACTTACATGGTGGTAAAGCTTTTGTAAGGAAATCAGCTAATTGACATAAACTTTCTACATATTTGATAATAATTATTTTCTCATCAACCTTTTCCCGAATAAAATTGTACCGTACATCAATGTGCTTACTTCTCTTATGAAATACTGGGTTATGTATTAATTTAATTGCACTCTGATTATCAATGTATAATGTCACATAGTTTTGTGGTTCACCTATATCTAATAAGAACTGTTTAAGCCACAATATTTCCTTTGCTGCATCACTAGCAGCCATATATTCAGACTCTGTCGTTGACAATGCTGTTGTGTTTTGTTTCCGACTAGCCCAGGTCACTGGTCCACCATTCATTAAAAATATATATCCAGTATTGGATTTTCTAGAATCTAAATCGCCTGCAAAGTCAGAGTCTGAATATCCAACTAACTCAGAGTTACAATCATAAACAATTGACTTATCCCTAGTACAAATTAAGTAACGAATTATGCGCTTAACAGCATTTACATGAATAGTTCCTGGATTGCTCACATATCTGCTTACTAGATTCACTGCATAAGCTATATCAGGCCTAGATACAGTTGATAAAAATAATAAAACTCCCACTGCTTCTCTATAAGGAAAGTTTACAACAGTTTCTTTTTCATTTTTACATAGTTGCACATTTACATCCACTGGTGTACTACAACCTTTAGCATCATACATATTAAAATTATTTATCAAGTTCTCAATATAATGTTTTTGGTTTATAGTTATACAATGCTTAGTTTTATTTATGTCCATGCCAACAAAAGAATTAAATTGTAATACTTTAATTTCAAAGTTTTCTCTTAAATCTTGCAATATTATGTTTAAAATCTCTTTATCTTTGGCTAATAATAATCCATCATCAACATATAATATTAATAATACTTTAATACTATTAAAGTATCCTATAAAAACACAATTGTCAGAAGGACATGGTTTGAACCCATAGTTAGTTAGGAATGAGGTAAATTTCTTATTCCAACAGCGAGAAGCTTGTTTGAGCCCATATAATGACTTATTTAACTTACATACTTGAGATGCATCATTTTCAATACCCTCTGGCGGCTCCATATAGATTTTTCCAAGAGCTCCCCATACAGGAAAGCAGTCTTGACATCAAACTGTTCTATCTCCAAACCTTTGCTCGCTGCAACACTCAATAATATCCTTATAGAATCATACCTGGTAGTCGGTGAGAATGTTTCCGTGTAATCCAAACCTTTTACTTGGGTAAAACCACGGGCACAGAGGCGAGCTTTGTACCGTTCTATTCCTCCTTCTTTATTCCTTTTAATACAAAATACCCATTTACATGTGATTGGCTTCTTGTCTGTTCTCTGTATTAAAGTCCAAGTATTATTTCTTTCATGAGATCTCAACTCCTCTTCAATGGCTTTCTTCCAATTCTGACTATTGTTACCTGTCACTGCCTCTTCATAGGTATTTGGAATATCTATTTCACTTAGATTTAATTCTATATTTCTATTTCTTCGAGATCGTGTGGTCACATTGCTGCGCTCTTCCAACACCACATGCCTTGGTGGACGATATGAAACATCCTGATCCTCTGTACTTTTCATGCTTTCATCAGATGAAGTGTCTGGATTATCCGGTTCTTCTGATGATCTCTCTTCTTGAGTTGATGAAGGTTGTTCTTCTATATTCATATTATTTATTTTAATTTCAACATAATTTTGTCTTTGTTCTGTAACACTGCTATTTTCATCAAATTTCACATCCCTTGACTCAACTATAGTATTACTGTCTTGGTCATACATACGATAGTTTTCATGTTCATATCCCACAAGTATCATTTTTGAACTTTTCTTATCTAATTTCTTTCGTTTTTCTTTAGGGATATGCACATACCCCACTGAACCAAATATTCTAATATGCTTTAAGCTCGGTCTTTGGTTAAACCATAACTCATAGGGTGAAACATCACCAGTCTGACTTGATGAGCTCCTGTTTAGTAAATATACCGCACAGTTAACTGCTTCAGCCCATAATTTAATGGGTGTATCTTTAGCATAGAGCATAGTCCTTGCACTTTCCATTATTGTGCGTAATTCCCTTTCAGCCCTTCCATTTTGTTGGGGAGTATAAGGGGCAGTACACTCATGACTGATCCCTTTACTTTCTAAGAAATCCTTGAAATCATTATTTATATATTCCCGACCATTGTCTGTATGTAGGATGCGTACATTATGTTCAAACTGATTGTTTACTATAGCATTATATTTCTTAAAATAATCTAGTACTTCACTCTTGTATCTTAGAAAATAAACGTGGCGAAAACTTGTAGCACCATCTTTAAACAGGAGAAAATAGCGTTTTCCAGACACCGATGGTTCTTCGATAGGTCCACAAACATCACTGTAGACTATATCACCGGGCTTAGTTGGTCCCCTTCTTGACTTATGAAATGGCAGTCTTGATTGCTTGCCAAACTGACATGCTTCACAAAAGAAATTGTCATTACCTGTCAACGCTACTGGAATTGCACCAATTTTGCTCATGTTTTGAATTTCTTTGACATTAATGTGTCCCAAACGATCATGCCACAATTTAATATCTGTTTGAACTATATTACAGCTTTCTCGCAGCACTGTTTTAATCTCTAATTCGTAAAGATTATTTTCTTTGAGATGTGCCTGCATTACCACAATATTGTTTTTAACAATTTGAGCCCTCTTATTGTTTTTAATAATCATATAACCTCTTCTGGTTGCTGCTCCTTCAGAAAATAAGTTTCTTCTTAATTCAGGCACATAAATAACATTCTCCAATATGCTCTCCTCCCACTGTCCATTGACTTTTCTCTCAATCAATATTGAACCTTCTCCACAAACCTCAATATCATGCTTGTTTCCTAATTTGACAGTTCTATTTTTCTCATCTGCATTATATTCATTAAATTCACAAAAATATTCTCGCTTGTATGTCATGTGCATTGAAGCTCCACTATCCAGTATCCACACATTATCATCAGTTACAGATAATGCTGACTTTTCTGCACTGAATGCTAACATATTCCGTTGCTCTTGTTTCTTATAAACAGATTTCTTGGGTGCCCTGCACTCCCTAGCAAAGTGACCTCTCTTGTTACAGTTGTAACACACAAATCTGTGACTTGGATTATTATTTGTTTCACTCGTGGAGTTAGTGTTTGATTTTGCACTATGTTTGATCGGCCTTGGATTTTTCTTTGATATGACTAATGCTGACTCACTGCTTTTCTCGTTCATTAAGCTTGCTTCTTCATCAATTAAACGTGATGTTAAGTTTTGAATGTTCTGATGATCTGGATCCAGTGATAGCCATGCTTGTCTTAGAGAGCGGTAAGCAGGTGGTAGAGTACTTAATATTTTGGTGATTACTGCCATATCACTTAACTTTTCACCACATTCTCTGAGTTGCTTTGCCAATCCTTCTACTTTTGACACATGCTGTGCCATTGAGTCACTTGAACAATATGTATATTGATAGAATTGTTCATGCACTATCATTTTGTTGAATTCAGACTTATGTTCATATATTGCTTCCAACTTGCTCATTACATCCTTAGCTGTTTCACAGGTTTCTATCAATGAAATTTGATGAAGATCCATTGATGATGTTAATATGAACATAGCCATTCCATCTTGCTTATTCCATTCCGCTTGAGCCAATGTGTCTGAAGGTTTTGGCGTATATATGTCTAAGCCTTTTGCTCGCAAAGCACACTTAACTTGGAATTTCCATTGTTTAAAATTCCTGCCATCAAATTTTTCTACTTTCATGGAATTGGTGATCTCCATATTAATTTTGGAGGTTATATTTTACACGTGCCGAAAACTCGCGAATACTATAATTTGCTCTTTACTCAATTTCACAACTAATCAATGTTTCTTGCGCTTCTGGGCCCATAACCTGTTAGATTATGTGTTTTACTTAATAAAACTGAGTAAGATTTCTATTTTATATCACTTTTATTTTAACTCCAGACAATAGAACGTTACAACGTTACAAGTGTGGGCGATCACAGCGCCACCAGTGGTAATCCTACAAACTAACTAAAACAAATGAAAAGTGCGTTTACAAAAACACCTTTAAATTTATTTCCAATAGAATTATTATTAACATAAAATATGATATCGAACAAGGTAATTACATTCATAATACTCTTAATTAGTATTAGTATATAACCCCAATGAAATAATAACCCCTAATTCGTAATCATAATGTTTACAATTATATATTGTTATTTTTTTTTACCACAAAGATTAAATACTAATATCATTTTCAGGTGCCAAATTATCCGGTCCGGACCATCAACATGCTGACTATAGCCCTAGTATTCCAAGACCCTAGGTTCCGATAACCCGTTAATGACAAAACGTCAGCGCGGAAACCTAAATGTGTGATTTTATTAATTTGACCGTGAGCCAGCATTGCATTATCGTATTTTGAAGGGGCAAAGCTACAAAATCACTTATTAATTTCGTGTAAATAGCTACAAACATCCAAAACATAAAATTATTTCCAATTATCTACTTAATGTTATTTTATTTGTGGAAATAGTCGGTATGAATTAATATGTGAACGAGATCTAGGGTCGGGAAGTGTAGGTTATGCTTTTGCATGGTCAATTTATAACAACAAGTATCAATAACACAATCTCATCTTTTCTAACCAATAATTATCGCAACCATACATCATCCTGCCTCCCATTTTATTTTATTATTTTAAATGACCAATATCGAACGTGAATTATTGCACTTACTTTTGTCCTCGTCGCCACTTGTAGTGCTCCCTGCGTCACTAATATTACCTATTGGCTCGGTCACACACCAGTATCAGGAGGACGTGCGCGCACGCTCACCGCTCGCACGTAACTGACAACTCTCCCCACTACCCGTGTGTACGAGACAACAACATTTATTGAGTATAGGACACTACAACACTTATAAAAACAATTGTTTTATTGTAGGGTTCCATCAAGTATTTCGCTTCCCAAAAGGGTTCCGTCTTTAAAAAAGTTTGAGAACCACTGTTCTACATATTTCTGGGTCCGTACTTATATCATAAGACTAGCTGTTGCCCGCGACTTCGTCCCCGTGGGTAGAAGATATAAGTTATGATTTATACCTGCCCTATGTTTTTTACATTTTCCATTGTGTCCTCGCTCCTATTAGTTGCAGCGTGATGGTTTATAGCCTAAAGCCTTCCTCGATGAATGGTCTATTCAACACAAAAAGATTTTTTTAATTTGGACCAGTAGTTCCTGAGAGTAGCGCGTTCAAACAAACAAACTCTTCAGCTTTAGATAATAGTATAGATATAGATAAATAAAGATTTAGAAATTTATCCACTTACAAGGGCAAAATGTAAAGAAAGAGTAATTTCTTGGCTGCATGAATTAGACTATAATACCACTGAGCAAGAAAAAAGAGTAGAGCTTTTTATACTAAACCTATTAAGAGTAAGAAAAAGTATATAATAAAAATAAGGAACAACTTGTACCAACACCCACAACATTACACTCACAATCACGCAGAAACTCACGCATTCACACAGTCATATACACAAACACACAAACACACACACACACATATTATAATTCTACTATTGTTTTATATAGAGTTTAATTTTAAGTTTTATGTTTAAATTGTTGATCTCATAATATTATAAGTTATAAATTAGGCTAGTTCACATTTTGCTATATAATTAACAAGATGTAGATAAACGACATTGTCTCCTCGAAGGGGAGCCTGGTGATCTGTAACACAAGTCTTACCTATCACAGACACCAGTCTCTATTATAGTACAAAAAATAAGTATTGTAACATTGTGTGATGATGAGAAAATAAACATTTTATTATTATTATTCTTATTATCTTTAATGTAAATTTTTCGTTGATCTGTTATATTTTCGGCCAGTTTTAAGATTCTTTCTTTTATTGTGTTTCTTGATAGAGGAGTATCTTTGATGCGCTGAATTATCTTATCTTTATTGTCAAAATCTTCAAAAAGAGAGGGCGCGCATGCTAACCAGACTTTCTTCAAAAACTCACCTTCTTGAAAAGGTTTACCATGCCGAGCAATGACATTTGCAGCCGCGTAACTTGCCGCGCTTGTATTACAATTTTTGCCAAAAATTTAATCATAGACGTTGACTGTTTATTTCTGTCATTCAATGCACTTGCAATTAATTCTTTTTGCTCTGCCTCGCTTTTTTGAATAACAGATTTATGATCTGTTTCAAAATGCCATTTAACAGACGATGTTCTACATACCACTGTTCCAGAACATAAAACACACACCGCTTTGTCACCTTTACTAATCATGCCATATTTCTCAGTCCACCAAGTTAGAAATTCTCTGTTAAACTTAGTATCATGAACTTTTTGTTTTTTTTGCTGAGCTGGCCATATTAAAATTTAATAATAATAAGAAAAATATTTAATATCAGTTTAAAATCACTCGAATAAACTTTACAATACAATTATGTCAACACAACTCACTATTACTTTATGCGTAAGCAAACAATGCGTCATTCGCAATTGAAACCCACGGCATTATAAAAACAAAACAAAATAGCGCCGTGCAGTGATTCCTGCCTGCCGCCGCGCTGCCCCCACTCCGCGCACCGAACACTCCGCAGCGTAGGAGCATCGCGTTCGATCGTCTTAAAATACCTAATTCTTGCGACGTGCCCAAAATATTGTGTCGCGTGCCATCAATGTCAATGGCACGCGTGCCATTGATTCGCCTACCCTGACATAAGACAAGGACATTAAGCTATCTTAGTGATGCAAGATAGTGTTCTTTGACACGACGTTTAAATATACCGATAGATTGGGAGTCGCGAATGTTAGGCGGCAGCGCATTCCACAGCCGCGCTGCATGGACAGAGAAGGAGAAGGAATAGAAGTCGGTGGAGTGAGGTTGAATTTTGAGATGGGATTTATGATGTGATCTGCAAAGGGCATCAGGAGGGCGGATATAGGAAAAGCGGTCACGCAAGTAGGAGGGATAAGGTGGGTTGTGAAGAACATTATACACCGTGATTTTTTTTGTCGTCTTACAAAAGCAGCCCAGTTCATGTATCCAATGACTAGAACATAGTGATAAAAAAATAGGTATTTATGAGATTTAAATAAATTTAAAATGCAATTTTTATTCCATATTATGATGCAATTCGTAGTTTTAGAAACACAGCTCTGTTGCGAGCGCGGTCCGAACCTTGTAACAATGGTGAGGGGCGCGGGCGGCGGCGTTTTTATCATTTTTAAGAGTATATTTCAGATTTCTCTTGTTTCATTTTTCTTCGTACCTATTATCTTAGTTGATGATAAAAAAATAATAATCGCGCCTAGGGGTATTTTACGTCGGATACATGAACTGGGCTACTTTTGTAAGACGACAAAAAAATCACCGTGTATATAAACATTTGATATAAACAAAGGTAATTTCACAACCGCTGCTACAACCCCATTTTACCGCTTATCGGAAGTTTCTTACGTTTGGTGACGAGATTCCAATTTTCCCCTTCTATTTGTTCATTAATTTCGTCCATTAACCAACGCGCTTTACATCCCATTGCTTTGATAAGTAGGCGAACAATACGTTTGTGACATTCGAGCAAGTGATCCTTGGGTATTGCGTTGCTCACTCAGTCGTTCCGTGACTCGGGCATTCGCGTTGTCGTCACCGCGCGCAAGGGAGACAGCATTACAAGCGGTAGCATCGTCACGCTCCTGCGCATTCGCATCAGCTGTTCGTTTATCGCTGTGATTGTTTTCTGGCGTTAGTGAGTTCTTCTGCATACCCACGTATTTGGGAGAAAAATTAGAAGCATCAAATTGTGGCGATAATGACTTAAATGATTTATCCATGCATACTGTATCTTCATATTGCTGTTGTAAGGCCATTGGGCCATTATCCATATTGTTTATACTCTTCATTAATGTACCCCGTTTAGTATTTACAAAGTTATTACATACCAATGATGCTTGCTTAAGATTATCTAATTCTGATTTGAGCTCCATTATCTGACTTGTCGTAGCAGAATTTGCTCTAAGGGACTTCAGATCTGCTTGTAGCAAAAGAATATCTTTTAACAACTTTGTAACGTAAATGTGATCAAAAGTGATCGGCGGTAATTTTTGTAGGTTCCGAGCAACAAATAAAGGCACTAGTTCAGGGTCAGTAGCTTTGAGAAAACTTATTATATCGTCTATATCTCGAACACTTTTTTCTTTATTTTTACGGATCTTACGTTTTGAGTTTGGTTCCAAGTCAAATAGCAATATTTTTGCCACTAAAATTTCACTGTCAGAAAAATTCTCACTGCAAATCCGAGTGAGAGACACTTCGTCCATAACATCAGCTTTGTTTTGAATAAAAGCTAACAATTAATTGATCACTATATTACAGTGTAAACACTTCACAATGTTCGAGGCCATTATTATATGCCGTAACAGATATCGCGCTAGTAGGTATGTTCGCACACGTTCGCGAGCGAGCGACGACTGATAATGATAATGATAATGACTCGTCTCGAGCACGTTTGTGTCTGGAGGAGGTATTTATATTTCTGTGTGGGCTACTGGATAGTGAATGCGGTATGTCTGAATCCGAGGATACTTGCACTAAGTTCTTTTTGCCCGCAGGCGGGGATCACTGCAACCGCGACATCATCTACGGTAATTCGTCGAACGTAAGCTTTACTTAATAATAGGTGCGAGTAATATCTCGGGCGAGGTGTCCAAGGTCACGGTCGGTGCAATCGCAGATGGTCAAGCGGGACGGCAATTATGGCCACTGTCTTTGTCTAGCACGGAGGCGTGGCCGGCCGGGCGAACGCGACGGTATGGAGTTATGTCAAAAAATATTACTTTCTTGTTTATGGAGAAACTAAACTCAATGAGTTTACCCTAGCGGTTTATATACGACACAACCAACATCCGCTCTTCTTAAAGTGACTCACGATATTAAGGCGGGCATGGAGGATACTAAAGCTATAGTCGTGGCACTGGTTAATTTCTCGAACGCCTTTAATACCGTGAGTTATGATATTCTCCTCTCTATCCTGGGCACCCTAATGATGTCATCTGAGGCTCTGATCTGGTTTTCGTCATATCTTCGGGGTCGCCGGCAATCGGTTCGCGTCGGTGAATCTTCGTCGAATTGGTGCGAGCTGAATTCCGGTGTTCCCCAAGGCGGCATTATTTCTCCTTTACTTTTTCCTATTTTCATTAATCTCATAACACAAGGTCTTCAGTGTTCGTATCACCCATAGAAATCGAAATAATAAGGTAATAGAAGTGCCAACGCCGCGTGACCTTGTCGCCACACTGGTGTCTCGGACGACACCAGCGCGCGAACTTACGCTCAGTCGCTCGCGGAACGTGGTCACAGCAAGAACCACTAAAAATGGTGTTTCGCGGCGTTTCTCAGGCTGGAAATTCATTTGCATCGTATAATAACATAAATAAATAGATAACATTTTATCGGTAAGTAAATTATTGCAGTAATATTGATGTTATTGCAAAATTAAATTTTAAAACGCAACCTTCATTATAAACCATTTGAATATCGCAACGTCCTGCAACAATTGCAGTCTTTACTGATCATTGCCTCTGCAGTAAGAGACTTATGGAAATGCACCTTTGTCAAAAGAGAAATGTATTACGAAAAGTAATATTTATCAATGCGATCGTATTTGTAGTGGTACGGCCGCACAAAACTGTCGCAAATGGTGATGTGGCTAAGTGCGGACAAATTATCCAAAATGCACATTGTATACGAAAAGAAACAATTTTAATAGTCGTTTGTTTTTGTGAACATATTATTGAATATATTTTTATTTCAGATTCCCACAGTATGCAAATAAATACAAAAGACAAGTACATGTCTACCACGGGTAAACGAAATTGGTACCCTACAAACTTAGGCCGAATTTACACTATGAAATTGGTTGCATGCATGATAACTTGCCGCCCGCCACCGCCCGCGCCCCTCTCCATTGTTACGGCTCGGACCGCGCTCGCAACTGAATGTTTCGAAAAAGTACGCCTTGCGTTAGAGCATTGAATAAAAATTGCATTTAAATTTCTCCAAATCTCATAAATACCATTTTTTTCTTATTATAAACTAGACATTGGATACATGAACTGGGCTGCTTTTATAAGACGACTAAAAAATCACCGTATACCTACCTACCAAAGTATTTCCTAATAATATATTTCTCTTATTTCATTTTTCTTCATACCTATTATCTTAGTTGATGATAAAAAAATAATAATCGCGCCTAGGGATATTTAACGTCGGATACATGAACTGGGCTGCTTTTGTAAGACGACTAAAAAATCACCGTGTATATTAGTATAGTGTTATTACCTTGTAGAAAAAAAAACAGCCGTCGTTTGGTTTATAAATTTTGTTACTATGTACACCAGTACCTCTACCATGAGTTTTGAGCGACCGGGCTCGCTAGCGTCTGCGTAAAAAATATCTATGACAAAATGTACAGCGCCCCTAGCGGTCACTTGACAAACTAAAATCGGTAGTATGAGTTGACAAATAAAACCTATCGAAACATTCAAAACGTCTTCGACAGCGAGTAGCGAGCGCGTAACGTTTTGCGGTGGTTTCTCTATGAAAACGATACCATGAGTCACAAATTTGACAGATGGTATCGACAAATACCATTACGATTGTAGTTAAGTAACTCACTTGCTAAACAAGGTGTGAAACGGTATTCGGTTTATAGTAATTGTTTAGTTTTGAGTATTTTTTGTGAGAATCATGTCGGCAAGAAAGTATTTAAAATCAAGTAGCACTAGTTAAAGGTCAATTTATATTGAATACACGCTGTTACTTTTTTACAATGAAACATACACACATAAATTCATTATTAAGGAAACCCCAAGCAATAGTTCATTAAGTAATATTACATTATATTATAATATACTGAATACTTTATGCTCTGTGAAGTTTAAAATTATTCGGATTATTCAAATACTAGCTGTAGCCCAGTACTCCGTCCGCGTGGACTTCAGATTATAGCGTTCGGTGGACTCCGTTTCCATCAGGATATCTGTCAAATTTCAATACAATCGGTTCAGTAGGATCGGCGTGAAAGCAAGACAGACAGACAGAGAAATTTTCGCATTTATAATATTAGTTTCAATAGATGCACAGTGTATCGGTATATGAAACAACTCAACAAAACTATCGCGATCAACCACAAGACATAGATACTCCCCAAAGTTGCGCCACATACCCATTCCTAGGTACCTACGACACCGCTTTCGATTTATTAATGAAAAATTACTAAAACCCCAAAGAGCAAGAAGAAAAGTGTTTATCTATTTGTGATATCAAAAGAGTTCGTATATCTACATCAACCGCATAATTAAAAAAAAAAAAACACTTTGCAAAACTTCAACGGCAAAGATGGCGACTTGAGCGGTTGTTTGTTGCCATCGGAATTTAACGAAATTCTCTATAATCCGAATTTTGCGGATATATGTTGTCCACTCAAAATCAATATTTTTTTATGTTTTGTTATTAATTTAAGGTTTCGATCGAGTTTACCGTAGCCCTGCACGAAATTATTAATGTAGATTTGAAGCTTTTTCGGCAATATATATCTTACTCTGTCTTTTAAGCAACGTTAGAAAGAAACAACTACATTAGGCGTGAAGTTAGGCACGTTCGACAACATCACAAGTATGACAACACGAATACTACAATAACAATCGAGCTCTCGATAGCGAGCGCGTCAAGGTTTTTTAAACTCATGGTATGAGTCCGATTGAAAACTATTCGATCCGCGTTTATCGACTGTAGTAACGTTATTGACGTTATCGATGGCAACTCATGGTAGAGGTACTGGTTAAAATTTATGAGCTAAATACCGTATTTTATATTTCCTGTAAAACTTTGATTTTTAGATTACGACATTGTTCCGTGGGGGCGTTCAATCAATCTTAAATTATTAATTTTAGTTCAATCAAACGAAAATCGATGAAGATTTACGAAATCTTTCATCCCCTATTTTATCCCCTTAGTCGTAGAATATATCAAAATCATTTCTTGGAGATGCCTACGTCATAGTAGCTATATGCATGTATAGTCTCAACCCGATCGGTTTAAAATTGACAAAGTTTGATACAAAATTTCATTCCTTATTTTACCCCCTTAGGGGTGGATTTTGCCGAAATGTATACACAGGCGCCGTCCGACCTATAATCTTCCACCACACTATCTTAGCGGATGCCTACAACATAACTTCTACCTGCATGCCAAATTTGAGTCCGATTCGTCCAGTAGTTTCGGCTGTGCATTGTTACATCACTATGTAGTCAGTCACCTTTGAGTTTTATACAGTACTAGCTGTTGTCCGCGACTTCGTCCGCGTGGTTAGAAGATACATGTTATGATTTAGATCTACCCCGTTTTTTCCAAATTTTCCATTGTATCTTCGCTCCTATTAGTCGCAGCGTGATGGTTTATAGCCTAAAACCTTCCTCGATTACTGATCTATTGAACACAAAAATGTTTTTTCAATTTGAACCTGTAGTTCCTGTAGTTGAGATTAGCGCATTCAAACAAACAAACAAACTCTTCAGCTTTATAGATTAGGTAGCTGTTGCCCGCGACTTTGTCTGCGTAATTTTCAAGATGTGAAAAACAATAAAGTTTAATAATAACGATCATCGCAAAAATGTAAGGCAACATTTAAAAAAGCGCCTTTTATGTTTTAAGCTTTGTTATAAAATTCTTTCATAGCTATTTTGTTTTAAGTTTTGAGCTTGCTTTTTTTTATTTCCACGTTTTATGAATCTAGAGGGCCCCAAACAGTATTAGATGTTTGGGTCAAACATGTTTCATTGATTACGATACTGTCCTGGTGTTCAATATTTCGCAGCTGTATTAATGTTTTTTTCTTATTTTACCCCAAAGAGAGCGGTTTTATAACTTTGACATATCTGCCTGTCTGTCTATGACATCATAGCTTCGGATCGGCTAGAGCTATTTCAATTTAGTTTGATTTGTATTAAAAGTGATTTATGTGTTCTTAGACATGTTTGGAAAAATCGAGCCGTTTAAAAATTGGGGGCTGCAAGCGAGTTCTTAGTTTTGTAATGATGATATAATTGGTGGCAGAAAAATGGATTTGGAAATCCGATTGTCAAGCTATAGATAACTTAGTCTTAGCGCCTCTGCTAAAAATGCATTACTTTTGAGGGTTTCTTTTTATTTTTTATCAGAAGGCTGGGTAATGTTTTTCGAGCACGTCTGTACTTTGTCCTGCCCTGCACCTCAAAAGGCTGGACTGAGTATGACAGTTGAGGTATCATTGATTATTATTGAAAGAGCTAAACCGGAACCAAATTATTGAGGCTCCGGTGACTGTTCGTCTGTCTGTCACTTGGCTGTATCTCAAGAACTGTTATAGCCAGACAGTTCTTAATTTTCACACTTGATGCTTTCTGACGATATAAAGAAGATGTCAATTTTTTTTTGTGGATGGAACCGGTCAAGATAAGATTTTAAAAAGTGTTAGACGTTAGGTAACAGTGGGGGGTGAGTTCTAAATACCAGCAATATGAGTAACAAATAGAAAATGGATAAACGGTTACCTGAAACACGTTATGTTTGATTACCCTCTTAATATTAAAACTGATCTTCCTAACAAAAATTTGGAATATTGACAAAGTAAAAAGATATCAGTCACGCTTTTTTTCCTTTTTTTTAAATGACCAAAATCTAAAGTATAGGAAATGCGGAAGCTGTGATGAGATTTAAGTAAAATATCTAACTAAGATTTAAGAGCCTAAGTAAAATATCGTCATCCCTATTGCAACTAAAATAAAGAAATATACGGAAAGAAGAGTTAGTAGTTTATGCAAGTATAATTCCTAGCATTTCTAGAGATTGAGAGGTTGTGTTTTGGACGACCTGAAAAAAAAAAACGTTTTCATTAATGATTTATAAAATTTGTTCGAAGTGCTAAAAACTAACTAAGCCTCAGCTTTTCTGCTTATTTGCCCCCCACTTGTCGGGTTTACTGCATGAGGTTGACGAATGTCCCTGCTGATAGGTACACGTTATTATCAGCCTTATTGAGGAATTTAGAAAAATATATTCCTAATCCTCCGTCGGCGTACTAATTTATTGTTATGCCTAGGTATAGATTTGATCAATGTGAACTACATGCAATTTTGGGTTGAGTGTGAATAAGAATGTTTTGATCTTGAAGTAGCATCGCCAACATTACTGAGTTAAAAATATAGGTCGTAATTAAATAAAAAAACAATATTTCACGTTTCATACAAATTTTAATCCCCTATTTAACCCCTTAGGGGTGGAATTTATCAAAATCATTTCTAGACAATGCTTACGTTATAGTAGCTATATGCATGCAAAGTCTCAGCCCGATCGGTTTAAAATTGACAAAGTTTCATACAAACTTTCATCCCCTATTTTAACCCTGTTTAAAATTGACAAAGTTTCATACAAACTTTCATCCCTTTTTAACCCCTTAGGGGTGAATTTATCAAAATCATTTCTTAGGAATGCTACGTCATAGTAGCTATATGCATGTAAAGTCTCAACCCGATCGGTTTAAAATTGACAAAGTTTCATACAAACTTTCATCCCCTATTTTAACCCCTTGGGGGTGAAATTTATCAAAATCCTTTCTTAGCGGATGCCTACAACATAACATCTACCTGAATGCCAAATTTGAGTCCGATCCGTCCAGTGGTTTCGGCTGTGCGTTGTTGCATCACTATGTCAGTCAGTCACCTTTGAGTTTATAT
>NW_020799956.1:0-35105 GCF_003590095.1 Trichoplusia ni
TCTAACTGTGCAAATGTCATTGCGTCTTCTAATATAACTAATTTATCTAAGAGTAACTGCAAACTAAAATCTATTTGAATATATAAGTCTAGGAAGTGCAATTTGCTTATAAATACGTTATTACTTAAAGTGGCGTTTTTTAACATTGAACCAATCTTTTTCTGATTTTCGTCTAATAATTGAATTTGTTTACTAAATTCCTCAACTGCGTGCTTTGCTATAAACAGAGTTTGTTTTTGGGATGAGTTAATATTGTGGACCGAATTGCGTAAGTTAGATAATTCATTTTCGAACTTAATAGCGTCATCATAATCTAAATTTCCTGTAATAGTTTTAACTACTGAACCTAAACCATTAATTAAGCCACGTCTAAACCTATGGTGCGGTGCAATAAATGCTAATTTCTTACTTATCAAATGTAAACTATTTTCTATTTGGTCCTTATAAGCTCTATGCGAGTCTTCATTGCCTTCAGCAGCTTTAGTACTGGCATATAATGACATAAGCTTCAAGGTTGTTTCGTGTAAATACGATACGTTATATACGCAGGCCAAACTAAACGTGTCTATCTGCTTCAAAATTTGACCTTGTTTTAACAAAAGAATGCCATTAGTATTATCTATAGGGTTGAGGGTCACGTCGGCGGTTGCGTAGAGCACGAAGGCTCCTGCGATGAGGACCCTGGAACAAGGTGTGGTCTTCGTAAGAGTTTGTAATGAACTCTGATTGATTTCGAATTTGGGTGGTTTCCTATGATTTCCGCGACATTATTAGGGTGTAAATGAATGATTTTGTACGGACCTTTAAATACTGGTTTCGTCTTGTCGCTCCTGGTGGTTTTGGCTACCTGTTTATAAACTGTTTCACCTACCTTGAACATGATTGCTTCCGCTGCCTGGTTTCTCTTTTCTATTACCTGCTCCTTATTCTTGGACACGTGGGCTGCTATACATTCCTGTACCGCTTCTGCATTCTTACGATGGTTAAGGACATAGTCCTGATAAAACTCTTTGGGATAAAATAGTTCTAATGGGTTTCTAGATGCTGTATGACCGAATAAAAGCTCACGTGGCGTATAGCCAGTAGTAGAATGAATAGCATTGTTATAGGCGATGATAGCATATTTCATGATTAATTGTATTGGGTCGTCTTTGTTTGTCATTCTCTGAATTCTTATTATTTCTGCGATGGTTGAATGGAATCGTTCTATGGGTGAATTAGAGTTTGGGTTATAAGGCGTCGTGAAGTGAATATGGATATCATGTGAAGCACATATCTCTTTTATGACATCGTTATCGAACTTTGTATCAGAGTCTGTGGTGATTTTAAGAGGCAGTCCTAACACAGAGAATACTTGTAGTAGAGCTTCTGCGATATGAACACTACTAGAAGCAGTTAGCGGCACCGCCTGAGCGAATTTAGAAAAGTTGGTCGATAATGGTCAAAAATGTTGCGCCCCCCGTGCTATATAGGTCCATGAACAAGTGTTGATAGGGTTTTCGTAGGTGTCTCTGTTAAAGTCAATGGGGGTTTTAGGGGATTTCTTCGTATTTTGCCTTCAGACAAAGATCGCATTGGTTTATGAACCTTTGAACCGTCAATAACATGTTAGGCCAATGATAATTCCTATGCAGCTGCTTATAGGTCTCTTGAATACCGCGATGCGATGATTTGCCCTCGTGGTATCGGCTTAATGAGTTCTTGTTGTTCAGTTTTATTTCAACAAGTGTGGACCCGTGACGTACATCTTATTAGCTTCGGTCCTCTGTCATTAAAAATCGCAGTATATACTCTTGAGAAGGCTAAGTATAAACTTTTCGTCGTAAAAATAGCAATGAAAAACACGGTCAGCTATTGTGTGTTCCTTTAAGAATTTTACAATTTCCGATTCAGTGTTATTTACTGGAATGAAAACATCCTTAATAACAGTCCTAGAGTTCGTTGATCTGTCTTCCACTCTATATGTAGATCCTGGTGTGGACCTAATGTAAAATTGTTTTTAGCTGTTTGTCAATGGCAATCTGATAATATAGGAATACCGTTATTTTCATTATCAGGTTGGGTATGATTAGTGGAAATTAATTGATCAGGGTCGGCTGTTACCACACTCATTGAGTCAGTCTCTTTGTCAGTCTGAGAGGGGTTGATACTAATCATATCTACGTCATTGTTGTTATTACGTTGGTCGTTATTGTCGGTACGTTCGTTGTCTTCATCATTCGCTTCTATCTCTGCCTGTCTACGGGCGTTTTCAAATATTCTGTTTATTATGTTATCGTCATCGTTGTCATCGAAATTAACAGTCAGGGAATCTATACTATTGTGAAATATTTTTGCTCTAGATAATGCATCTGCGTTAGTGTTTTGTTTGCCCTTTTTGTAAACCACTTTGTAATCGTACTCTGCTAACTTTAGTTTCCAACGTGTCAATTTAGAATTAGGGTCTTTTAAACTCATTAACCATGTGAGGGGTCTATGGTCGGTATAAATTGTGAATTTGCGACCATATAAGTATGGTCTAAAATACTTTATTGCCCAGACTATTCCTAACAGCTCTTTCTCTATAGTAGAGTAACGTATCTCAGTATCTGATAGTGTTCTTGAGGCATAGGCTACTGGTTTATCTGAGCCCACATTGCCTTGAGAAAGTACTGCTCCTAACGCAAAGTCGGATGCGTCCGTCGTTAAAATAAATGGTTTGTCGAAGTCAGGGTATTGCAGTATAGGGGCGTTCGTCAGAATTTGTTTGCATTTATTAACTGCGTCTAGAAAGTCGTCTGTATGTTTCACTTTTGCGTTCTTTTTAAGGCACGCTGTTAAAGGTTTCGTCAATTTTGCAAAGTCCTTAATAAACTTTCCGGTAGTAACCGACCAATCCTAGGAAAGCTTTTATGTCCTTTTGCGTTTGTGGTATAGGGAAATTTAATACTGCTTTGATTTTGTCCTTATTAGGATTGAGTCCTTGGTCAGTTAGTTCGTGCCCTAGAAAGTTAACGTGCTTCTGTAAAAACTCTGATTTATCTAGCTGAACTTTCAGGTTATGCATTTTGAATCGCTGAAATACTAATTTCAGTTTTTCGTTGTGGTTTTGGAGGGACGTTGCGGCTATTATGACGTCATCAAGATATGTAAATACGTTATCTATACCTCGTAGTATATGGTCCATAAGACGCTGAAAAGTGCTCGGGGCGTTCTTTAACCCGAACGGCATTCTTAGGAACTCATAGTGGCCTCTTTCAGTAGTGAACGCGGTCTTCTCTACGTCCTTAGGATGCATTTCTAATTGATGGTAGCCGCTTGCTAAATCAAGGGTCGTGAAATATTGTGCGCGTCCTAATCTGTCGAGAATGTCGTTAATGTTAGGTAAGGGATACTTGTCTTCTATAATTCGGTCGTTAAGTCTTCTATAGTCGATAACCAGTCTCCATTTTACTTTTCCTGATGCATCCGGTTTTTTTTGGAACAATATGCACAGGGCATGACCAGGGGGAGATGCTTTCCCTGATGATGCCTTGCTTTAACAGATTATCTACCTGTTTTTTGTATCTCTGTTCGTTGTTGTGGAGCCTGTCTGTAACTACGTTACAAAGATAGGAGTATCATCAGTTAGTCTTAATTCGTGCTTTACTGTATGGGTAAATGACAAAGGAATGCTTTCGGAGTAGAATATGTCACGGTACTGATAGCAGATTTTAGTAATTTCCCGTTTTTCCCTCCTCATTCATATGACTGGTACGAATTTTCTTTAAGTTTTCGCAAGTTCTTTTTCTATGTCCGTTTTTTGTCTCGATATTATTAATTTCGTATGTTTGAACCACTTTCTATCAACTGTGACGGTAAAGGGCTTAGGGCTAGGATACGATTGTTATTAACTATTCGCTGTGTATCATTATAATTAATTATAGATGTCTTAAAAGTCCCGTTTTTTACAGTCACTACCGCGGCCGGTGACTTTAATCCCTTTGACCAATTGAAGTCATCACAAATATAATAACCGTCAGTGTAATTGGTTTTAACCGTAATGAATCTCTCGCAATTCGGTTCGATTTTAACTTGTTTTACAGGATAATCAAAGTAAATTGGTATTTCGGTATTAAATGTTCGCAATATCTTATTTTTGAAATCTATATTACAACCTAATTTTTAAATAAGTCCATCCCAATAAGGCCCTTATATTTGGGGTAAAATCAAACAATAAAAATTTATGGTGTATATCAGAGTTGAACAGGTTGGGTAAAGGTAAAATTGCAACGTGCTCGTGACGGGTAGTAGCGTGCGCGGTTTTTACTGTAAACGGTTCGCGTTCGACACAGTGTTCGAGGCTAGTACCGGCTATTACATCGGGTGATATCATACAACGTGAAGCACCAGTGTCCAATAAAAATTTACCTTGAAACTCCGGCAATTCAATATAAGGGAGATGGTCTTTACCGTGGTGATTGAGGTCTACAACCTTTATCAGCTGAGGTTCGATTGCTCCTCGTCCAGGGGAAAATCCTGTTGATTGGGTCCCTCTGCAGACATATCCGGCGTATACTCATAGTCTTGGTCATTGTATTGCATGTTATGGCTATAGTACTCACCGCTGTAGTGTGGCTCGTCGGGGTAATACTGCTCCTCGCTGTGCTGCGTGTAGAACATTTCTTCTGGTGCAAAGCGCGGTTTTTCTGGCTTGTTTACTGACCTCATAGTGACGTCAGACACTCTTTGTGGTGGATTCACTTGCGGTCGAGGTAAATTTGGCTGTGTTCTGAAGTTGCCTGAATTCCTAAAGGTACCCGATCCGCTAGGTCTCACATTACCTGACGCTGGGCCAGCCCTCCAAGACGACATGCCTGGCCCTCGTTGTGGTTTCAGCTCCGAGTTCCAGCTATTGCGCGGAGGAAAGTTACTTACCGGGGAAAACATCTGATTTGGCTTAGGAGTTTCCTTTTGTTTGTTTTGCATGCTCAATGAATTGAAATTATTATTCATTCTATTAAACGCAAGTCGCGCCTCCTCTTGTCTAGCCGTTACTATAGCTGCCTCCAGCGTTAAGGGTTTTGAAATCCTCACCCCTACAGATACGTGAAACTCTAAGTGATTTACGTATTGATCTATAACCATGTTTTCGTAGTATGACTTATCTGTATGTCCACCTACCACATTTAAGGTGTCTAATATATCTCTCATTCGTTTGCCAAACGCCTCTGCATCTTCATTTTTATTCCGGCGCAAACGTGTCAATTCCTGCATTACCTGAATTTCATTACGCGGTTCTCCTAATCTGTGAGTCAACGCGGTCTTAATAGCTTGCCAACTATCTACCGAACCTTCTGATGCTATAGCGCTAACCGCGTTTCCGCTTAATTTACTTTTGATCAAACATATAAGAGCAGGACTCGATCTAACTGGTGGTTCCAATAGTAACATAACATTTTCTACCTCTTTGATAAAGTAATTAAGGGTTTTGGGGTTCCCTTCATATTTCGGCAAAAGGTCAGAAATGAACTTAAAGGTCGCCAAATCATTGCCGGACATCGCCATTTCTAGTTAATAGATGACACAAAACGAAGGAGAAAAGATAATTCTGTAAAGTTATTCAAGTGCCTAGTAGTTAGTACTTATTAGTCTGCCTACCCCGTGAACAGACGGCTTAAAGATATTGCTAAATTGCTAAATAAACGTGATAAAAATAACTCTATAAATGGTGCACTATCACGTTACTGTGTAATGAACTTTGTATACTGCGATTTCAGCAAGTATTCGAGTATGCTTATATGATTCAAATAATAGACCTAATGTAATTAATGTAGCGATTTCAGCTCATAGACAAATACACACAAAACATAAATTGCTGATATAAAGAAAACAAATACGACAAGAAATATAGCACAGGAAACTGGGAATACAACTTGCACTCACCCCAATGTCCTCTGCATCTCCAGCCGGGCCTTGTAGTACAGCAGGACTCCCAATTCTCCGGAACTCCCGCAGGATGATAGTCGCCGTTCGTAGATCCGTTGTATGAGCTCGCGAAAATAACGATTGATACCGTTCACTCAAGCCTGAAGAGTTATATTCAAGGCGAGTGTCGCGATCCTACCGACTGCGCCAGTTAAGTTACGGCGAACGAGATAATTATTAAAAAAGATTTATTTAATTAAAACAATGTTTATTACTTGAAATGTCTGTACTACAAGACTAATTTACAATTATAATATTTCTATTAACTAAACTTATTGCTAAATCTGCAATAGTGCAGTTTCTGCGATGACGCACGGAGTCATCCGATGTGCATTCAGCAATTACGCACATTAGGCGATTGCCTAACTCTACATCAACCGAATTATTTAAGACAAATAAATCACTATGCGATACTAAATGACATTTGAACTATATTTTTGCGAAAAGTCAACGGTAAAGATGGCGACAGCGGTTTGTTGGTCAGTACCATTGGAATTTAACGAAATTAATCCATATCTGAATTTTGCGGATATATTTAGTCGACTCATTAATATATTTTTTTATGTTTTGTTATTCATATAATGTTTTGAGCAAAATTTTTTAGTATTTTTAGGACCAGAAGTGGTAAATTATTAAAAAAAAACACACGCGACACTTAACATAACTTTTAATTGATATCACAACAAAACTAAATCAACCATTCACAAAAATAAATTAGACAAGTAATTCGTACTGCACTTTATTGATTACAAAACCAGTAATTATCACAAAATGGCTCACGTGTACCAAGTAGATGTCCGTCTGCCTTGCGCGCCGCCAAAAGTTCAGCAGACGTTGATGGCTGAATGATCTCCAATGGTTCGGCTTCATCTGAAACTATTTAAAGTAGTCAATATCATCTATTTACAGTAGCCGTAGGGTTATAGTACCATGCTCCTGGCTAGCGATTCGAACGCTACAGGTCATGCAAGAATCCTAGCACACAGTGTACGATTCTTCACGTGACTTAACATTTGTCAGGGTAATGCCAGTGCGACTAGAGCAGTATCAGCGCTTTAATGACTTAGTAAACAGCCTGCTAACAAAGAACGTCTAGATACTTTTCTACGCACTCGTTATTAAATAACGACTTGACAATTTGTCAACGCTCATATCCGACTAGCAAGACAACTCACTACGGACATATAGACGGCGACTTGACAGTATTTCTACGCTCGTTTGACTTGTGAATACATCACTACAATACGACAGCGACTAGACAATACTTCAACGCCAGGGTTCGACTAGCGATTAAGATCGCTACGAGCCAAAAGAAAAACTCACCATCAAAAAATGCAGCGCATGCTTCGGGACACCACTCGCCACGCCAGGGCACCATATACTGAGCCGCCGCTTGAGTCTTCTTCCCGTAATCACCACTTACGAGCTTTAACTCGTATCGACCACTAGGTAGGATGTTCACTACTTTGTAGGGCCCTCGCATCCCTGCATCTAATTTGCCTGTGGACTGAGAGGTTTTTATTACAAACACGAGGTCTCCTACATTGAACTCCCGTGGAGGTCGTCTTCGACGATTCTCGCGATCATCTTGCTCGGTCCGGTTTTTGTCGAGGAGTTGACGTGCTCTGCTCCTGGATAGTTCTCTGAGCGCTTCCCTGTTAGGCGACGAGTTCTCGATTGCCACGTCTCGCACTAAAGCTCGAATCACCGGAGTCGTGGCTTCTGTTCCTATAAGCAGATTCAGCGGAGAGCACTGTACGGTTTTGTGCTTCGTTATATTAATATTGAGTTGTAACTTCCACAACGTGTCAGCCCACGATGTATGTATGCCTTTGATTGGTGTCTAATCATGTTGAGCACAGTACGCATGTACCTCTCAACCTGGCCGTTAGCTTGGTGCATCTCGGGTATTATGTGATGCAGGTCACAGCCTAGGTCATTGACCCACTTGACGAACACGTTTGATTCAAACATACGCCCCTTGTCGATTATCATGAGTTTTGGCACACCAAAGAGCGATATCATTTGCGTGATAACCTTCCTGAGTTCTTCAGCGTCTTGGCGGACCATGGGGTGTAATAAACAGTACTTGTTAAAACTGTCGACAATGATAAGGACGTACTTATACTCTCCGGATGCGGGTAATGGTCCCAGGGCGTCAACATGTACCGTGTGGAAAGGCGAGTCTGGTTTCTCCCATGAGGTAATGTATTGAAGAGGTGCTCGGGGAATTCGTTTTTTTGAGATGCAGATCAAACAATGGGAGATGTATTAGGTCACACACTGTTTCAGCCCAGGAAACCAAAAGTGTTTCAGGATGAGATCTATAGTTTTCTCCACGCCAATATGCTCGTGCTCGTCGTGAAATATTCGTAAGAGACTGAGCCTGTGTCTTTTGGGTATATAGCATAGTAAGCGTGGTCGCTCACCAACGGGCGTATAACGATAGTAGAGAAGGTCGTCGCGAGCCACATACCTGTTTGAATCTAGAGCCCCGTTTTGTAATTTCTGCAGCAGGTCCTGAGTTTTTTGGTCAGCTTCCTGTGCAGTGTGAGCCCAGTTACGAGGTCTCTGGATGTGATTTATCCGAGTAACCGGGTTGCGGCTGAGGTAGTCGGCATGGGGCATAAGCACGCCTTTTCTGTATTCTATTGAAAAATCAAAATCTTGTAAATAAATCCACCACCTTGCTACTCGCGGCAGTAGGTCTTTCTTGCGCTCCTTTCTCGCCTTCAGCGCGTTGCAATCAGTGACGATGGTGAATTTCAACCCCACTAGGTAGTGACGAAAGTTTTGTAGTGCTTTCACGACGGCTAACTAACGTTTCCAGTTCGTATGAATGGTATTTGCTTTCCGCACCTTGTGTCACCTTGCTGAAGTAGGCGAGCGCGTGTTTCTTACCATCCAGGTGGGTTTGTAGCAAGACAGCTCCGTAGCCAACACTACTAGCGTCGGTATGGACTTCTGTGGGATATTCAGGGTTAAAAGCGGAAAAGACTGGCTCACTTTTCAAGTACCTGATCAATTCTTGACGGACGCATTCATGTTTTGGAGTCCAGGAAAATTCGGAGCCCTTTCGAGTAAGTTGAGCGATAATGGCGGTCTTTGACGTAACGTCGGAAATAACCAGCAAGACCTAACAGCTGCCTTACTGGCTTGACGTTCTCTGGTGGGCTTGTGTTGACCAAAGCTTCGACCTTCCGTGGGCTCGGCCTCACCTGACCTTTACTAATGATCCTGCCAAGATACTCTACCTCAGTCACTAGGAATGAGCACTTTCTTAGGTTAATAGAGAATCCTGCATCGGTAAGAGTTCCTAGTACCCTACGAAGCAAATCTATACCCGACTCAACGCTGTCACTTAAAAGGAGCACGTCATCTACGTAGACAAGAGTGTTTCCCGCGTTTATGTACTCTCGCAGTGTGTCATTGATTATCCTCTGATAGACAATGGGGCTATTGGCCAGACCATAGGGCATCTTTAAATATTCAAAGTGATCTTCTGGCGTTACAAAACCGGTTAAGTGGACGCATTCTTCTTTAATTTTTATCTGGTGAAACCTAGAGGCCATATCTAAGCTTGAGAAGTAAGCATGAGTTCCTAGCCTATCTATTTGGTCCTCTATTAGCGGGAAAGGATATCGGTCCTTCACTGTGATTCGGTTTAGGGCTCGAAAGTCTACGCAAAGCCGATCAGAGCCGTCGCGTATTCCGACGTGGAGCGCCTCATGATGCCTTTTTGTAAGAGATCTGCCGTTATTTCCCTAACCTTCAATTTTTCTTGGTAGGAGAGTTTATAGGGTCGATAGACTACGGGCGTCGAGCTGGTCAGTTTGATTTCCATTTCTCCGGTCTTAACAGTAGTTGCGGCAGTACCAGTAATAAGTATTTTGAAAATTCTCTAACTACACCAAGTAAAGCTTCGCGAACACTACCTTGCAGTGGCGTGTTTATTTCAATGTTATCCGACTGTTCTGTAACGACGTTAACACGGGATTGCGATGTTGAACGAGAAAGGTACTGACGATCTTTTGTTCGTACATACGTCACTCCGTCTCTATTTAAAACGTCCGTTCCTATAATAATCGGAGTTACCATGAGTGAAGATGGTACTACGACTAGGTCATTTTCGATTGCTATACCGTCAAACTCTATGTAAACAGTGACGTACGAGGTGGATACAAACTCTTTGTTCCCGAATCCCTTAAGTACGCATCGACGAAATTTCGGCTGGCAAGGGAGGTGTTTCAATACAGCCAAAGAGACTAAGGAAACGTTTAACGCGCCACTATCTATAAGAACATCCATTGGCACTCCGCATACAACAGCTGTAGTGATATCGTTTTTCTCAGAATAGTTTGAACAGTCAGTACACAAATTAATTCTACGTTCATTGCGAGGTTCCGATCGATTTTTAGCAAAGCAATTGATTTCTTCATGCCCCAGCTTTTTGCAGAATGTACACACGATTGGGGAACTACGTGTCTCGGCGGAAGGTTTGCTAGGGCCGCTGCTAACCGTAGGCTTTGTTCTCTTAGGACAATCGCGGCGTAAGTGGCCTCGTCGACCGCAAGTATAACAGTTAATGTCATTATCACTAAAACTTGGCCTTGGTGGTCTAACCGGCGGCTTTGGCGCGAAATTACGGACTTCCTGTTTAGTATTGCTTTGTTTTGTGTAAATAGACAGAAATGATACAACGTTGTCTGGGTTTAAGTCGGCGTTAGCTGCGGCCGCCCGTACTTGAGGGTTAGCGATACCTCTTATCACTTATACACACACTTATATATTACGCACTTGCACAATACGTAAACAGAGTAAGGTTCGTCGGGCATATTCAGCGTAAGTACTGTACTTGTCTGAGGTCTTGTTCATGGCATCGTAAAGAATGTTGGCGAAGTCAAGTTTAGCAGGGCAGAGTGGTTTAAACTCGAGCTTAAAGTTGGACCAAGTCCTGTCATTGGTGACCCATTCACTAATCCATACCTTAGCGTCTCCCTTCAAACAATTCGCTTCTCGAGACAGGCACTCATGGTCTGACGATCCGTTCATTTCCTTGGCGCGATCTACTTCTTCAAACCACACATCAATATTGTTAATGGTAGGATCGAAGTTGGAGACGAAGTAACTGTGCGAACGTACGGGTTGAACTGCCTTTACTGCGTTGATAATCGCCTGAGCAAGAGTGGAAGTCTCCGAACAACGCGTAGTCGAATCCGAAACACGATCTTTTCCCGTCAGGCTTGATTCACGAAGCTCTCCATGTTCAACGGGAAGAGCAGACTGTGGCGTGCATTGGACTTGAGTCGCCAACCGCGGCGAAGGAGTTCTCGTTTTATGATCGCGATTGTGACGTCGCGATGTCTTACGCGAACATCGAACCTTGACACGCTACGAGACCGACGCGAGTGAGGAGATCGTTCTTTATGACGCACTATGCTACGAGACCGGTGTACAGCGGCACTACAGGACCGGTCGCGGTAGCGATGGGAACGTTGTATTGAGCTACGACATTGACGTGAGTGACGTGAAGCACTACGTGAGCGGTGTGATCCGCTGTACGACGCACGATCTGACCGACGACTATCGCCTGAAGAGGAACTACACGAGAGAGAGGACGATCTACGGCGACGTTGCGTTTATTACGAAATCCCGATACGTAAAAAAAACACACACGCGACACTTAACCTAACTTTTAATTGATATCACAACAAAACTAAATCAACCATTCACAAAAATAATTAGACAAGTAATTCGTACTGCACTTTACTGATTACAAAACCAGTAAGTATCACAAAATGGCTCACGTGTACCGAGTAGATGTCCGTCTGCCTTGCGCGCCGCCAAAAGAATGAAAACCTGGACTAGATAGTGACCGGTTTTTATACATCTACCCGACACAGTGTTACAATTAGGTGGGGGTGTAGTTAATAGTATAGATAAAAATCTACTCCACAAATTATTTTAGTTGTTATTTCGAAATGTAATGACACTAACAACGGCATTCTGACAGTTGCTATGGATACAATTTTTGTGTATTACCCGCTAAAACCGCCCGGCCGCTACATATCGAACCATTACAGCCTTTTTACAACCCTTTTTCCAGTTAAAAAGTAGCCTATGTCCTTCCTCAGGCTCTAAACAATCTATGTACCAAATTTCATTGCAATCGGTTCAGTAGTTTTGGCCTGAAAGCGAAACAGACAGACAGAGATACTTTCGCATTTATATTATTAGTTACTTCCACCCTAGCAGCGCCTCATTGCTGTACAATTTTTATTTAGTTATTGTGAATTTGACCACACGTATCGAGCTAATAATTACGATGAGTAATACAGGTAAGTGATTATTACTTAAAGTACTGAGTTACCTTCATGTTAATATCGTGAAATGTAATTGTTGTTTAATAAATAATTATTTTTATAATGTTAAGTCACAACTGAATAACATAGCCTTGTACTCAATTAGTACAATTAGTATTAATTACTAATGTGATTGATTGTGTTTCGGGTGACGCTGGCGATACTGATAATGATGCACCTTTCCAAGAATATAGTCAGCCGCTTTTTACAGAATACCAAGATGAATTGCCGAGTTCGATTACAAGCCACAGCGGCAATGATGGTAAGTAATCATTATGAATAAACAGGGTAAAATTGAGTAGGTATAGCATATTTGGTTCGATGCAAACTTTATGGCGGTTGTAAGAGAAGCGCCGCGCGCCGCCCGACACGACGCCGGGCAACATGCGGCGCTGCGCGCTGTTTCAAATTTTAGGAATACCTACGACCCGCTCAACTGGCCTTCTCAATAATCACCCTTACCCTTACTCGCAGAGGACTTCACAGTTTGTAAGTAGGTGGTTGTATCTACTGTAGTAAAACGGTAAACCTTTAATTAGGTATAGGATTAGCCATTTTTTGTCGAGAGTTTTGGCTTCATCCCATTTTAAATGTGTCATTTGTTTATTACTTGTAAGCGTTTAAAAAAACAAAGTAGGTAGTTACATTTGTTTAGTCCTCTCACTAGATCGACACTAATATCTACTTTTATATAAGAGACACTAACCCTCGGTTTCTGATCAGGCTCAACACAAAAATAAAAAAAAATGTTAATCAACTATCAAATCTCATGTCAAGCGCTGTGATTGGTTGTTAGTCTTTTAGTCAACGAATCACAGTCGTGATCAATTCATGTGACAGAAGATTAAGTTGATTAGCCCTCCAGAAACCGGGGATTAAACATCCAACAAGTAATTATAGGCTTATGAAGTTATGACCGAACATTAACTTCAATAAGGCTTATTATATGACGCTGTGTTATATTTTTGGAAGGAGTTTTCAAAAAAAAAACTTGTTAAAATAATATTTTTATTTATATTATTAGTCAAAACATAAAAAGAGATGGATGGATTGTGTGTAAGATGATATGAGAAAAAAAGCGTAAATACTGAGATGACAAGTTGTAGAGATGAATGGAAGCTGAATTCGCATTGCGCCGACCCCAAGTAATTGGGAACAAGAGATGATGATAAATATAAAGAACTAAATAGGTACTTCTTTTCAGGTTTCATCGAATACGGCGACAATAACGAAGAAAACGAATCACCATCTTTAAAACAAAGTACAGAAATGTGTACCCGAGACGGCAATAAATGAAAATAAAGAAACTTGTGAGTTTCAAAATGAATATGGTGAAAGATATGAAATCCAAAGAGGAATAAAGTCGAAGAATCGTGTGAGAACGTTACAGATGAAGAATGTGTCCACTGTTATTTTGATAAGGAGCTGGATAAAAGAAATTATTATTTTGGAAATTTACTTATAGGAGAGCTTCAGTTTTTGCCTCCATGTATGAGATCAAACGCTTAAATTAATATATTGAAATATGCTGATACACTTAAGCATAAGCATTTAAATAATAATTAAAATTTGTTACATAATCACTTATCAATCTTTCATTTATGTTGTCGCTTAAGTGAAATTACATTTGTCAATAATGGCAAATAAATGACAGCGAATCACAGCTGCTTTAAATACGAGTATGTAAGTATAATAAACTATGAGATATTGATTAAGGAAATAAATCATGATTGGAACGGATTAACATGATGTCTTGTAATAACCTGCTGCAAATATTGCTCCTCAATGGATTAAGGATAAATTTTACTGAAGAAAATAACCTTTCCACGGATACTTGTGTTGCTGGAGTAGCTAAAACGCAATTAGCGACATTTAACAAGGTAAGGTTTTTAGCCACGTCTTTACTGGATCAGTGAGCTAATATATTAGTATCTAAGGGAACTCTGGGCTCATATCTCAATTTCTGAAGCATTCCTTCAAAACTACCAAGTGAAGTTCTTCCGGGCAGCCCACGGAGTGCCTCAGCTTCTTGTAAACGATTTTCTAAAACATCATTGATGAAACCTACATTTTCACTAATCTTGGCGGTTAGTGCAAACCGTTGTGCATATCATTTCTCGTGCATTTTCCCCAGTGTCAAGCGATATTAGGCTTTGTAACTGTCTTAATGTTTCAAATAATAGTTTTTGAGTTTTTTGGCTTACGTAGAACTTCCGTAGTTTTTGTCCAAAAGTCGTCTGAAAAAATGTCCGATACATCAGACTGGCTTTCGCATATATCTTTTAGGGAAACCAATCGCACCAACATTAGATAAGTTGAGGACCATCTAGTAGGACAATCAATTATAGGTTTGTTTAAATATTTGGATTTTATAAAGTGTTTCATGGTCGGGCGTCGTAAAATTTTTACTGCCTTTCGTGCCATTTCAATACAAAGTTGTACTTGTAAATTGCCTGCAATAGCGTCTTTGACAGCGAGTTGCAATGTGTGTGCCGCACAGAGAATAATTCGGGGTTTGAATTATTCATTTCTCATTGCATTTATAAAGGTATCAACGTTTAATTCTATCGGTGTACCAAGTTCAGCGTCATCATTATCTTCGTCACCATCATTTTTGTCGTCGATCTCACAATCGGTATTGGTATCTTCAGTTATTGTAGAGCAGCCGGCAACAATCTTGTCATCTTCTTAAAATTACTGCCGTTGTCAGTTGTAATTGAATATATTTGAGCCGTCGATATCATAAAATCATTTAACACGTCTAAAACTTTTTCTTTTAAAAAATCGCCTGTTTGTCGTTCTAAAATTTCCAAAACTTTGACATATTGTAAATTAATGCCTAAAAACTTTATATCTAAATAAGCAGCTGAATCCAGTTTAAGGCTTATTAAATTATTTCTAATTTCTGACGGTATTTTTAATTTTATTTGATATGCCTTTTCTGGTATTAGTCCCTTTATTACTTTTATATTTATGTGTTTAGTTCGCATATTAGAAGGAACAGCTATGTTAATTATTTCTTGGAATGCTTTATCTTGTAATAATGCAAGTGGCCGCCCATGTACTGTTACTAATTTTACACAATTATTTAAAACTCTGACGTTGTAGAATGTCGAAATGTACTTGGTTGGTGCTGGTGATTTTCCTTATTTATATTTGATATTAATAGGTATTCTTGAACATTTTTCGATGAAACATGATTTTTCAAATTGGTTGCATGCTTGCCCTAGAACAAAACGCGTTAGTAATTATAAACATCTAGGTATACTTATAAGTAAAAAAAAAACAAAACGTTAAAGTGGTCGGGTACCCATTAATTTTTATTGTACACATCTACAAATGATCCAGTGTTCTTGTTTAGCTGAGAAACAATCTAATATACAAACGGCAAAAAACGTGTTTGTTGTATAGGAGCCACCCTTAAAATATTTATTTTATTTTTAGTATTTGATGTTATAGCGGCAACAGAAATACATAGTTCTGAAAATTTCAACTGTCTACCTATTGCGGTTCTTAAAATACAGACTAGTGACACATCGATAGACGGACAGACATCGAAGTCTTAGTAATAGGGTCCCGATTTTACCCCTTAGGTACGGACCCCAAAAAAATAGGAACCTACTTACCTACTCACCTTCGGTTGGCAGTCAGGTAAAGCCGTAAACCATACTGAGACTACAGCTGATTTTCTTCTAACGCCGACGCGTCGCGCCGCGCCTCGCACCTCCCAGGTATGGTCGTTTATAAAACCTCACTCCCAGGTTTTATAAACGACCATAAGTCACACCGTGTATCGAAAAAAGACCCATACAGATAGGTACTTAAACGGTGAATCTCACCACCACCCTAAACAGTTAGCTACCGTGGGAAAATCTTTGTTTCAGAGAGCACACGGACTCTGTGATGACAGACACCTTGCCGCTGAGCTTCAATACGTCAAGCAAATACTGCGAGACAACAAGCTCCAAGTTCCACGGCCCCGTCACAGAAACCGAGTGAAGCCAGCCACAGTTGATCGTTTGCCTGCTGTACTACCATACGTCCGAGGGGTCACTGACAAGATTGGTTACATCCTGAAGCGAGCTTCAATTAAAACATAACATACTTCAAGCCGCCCAAGAAGATTAGCCAGTCCTTACCATCCGTCAAGTGTCACATACCTCTACAAGACGCAGGAGTATACAAACTAGATTGTGACTGCGGCCTCTCTTACATAGGTCAAACCAAACGAAGCATAGGGACCCGCGTAAAAGAACACATAGCTGACGTCAAACACCGCCGTTCAACGAAGTCTGCAGTCGCCGAACATGCTGAAGGTTCCAGCCATTATATTAGATTTGATCAACCACAGATCCTCGCTAAATAATCCAAATTCCTACCTAGGATGTTTCGCGAGGCTATTGAGTTTAAAAACCACCCTAATTTCAATAAAGAAGATTGCTGGAAGATATCACCTACTTGGGATTCAATAATAAATGAACTCAAGGCCAAACCCAAGAGCAGCGCTGCAAGACATCAAGACACAGTGAGCTCATACTGCGTAGGTCGGACCACAAATAATTAATTAAAATATGAAGGTAGAACGAGCAACATCTTCTATCAAGACGAACGCCATCTCAGTCTGCCCGTGACCATGATACCTGCAAAGGTGTCGAAACGTCGGGAACTAAAATCTAAAATTAAACCGCGATAAAATCCGTAAAAGTAGTTTCATTTCAATTTTATTATTTCCGTTTAGTAGTTCAGTCCGAGTTCCGAATTAAATAACGAATGATGAGAATAAACAAGTATAGACACGAAAAATAAATATCATAATGTTTGAAATGTGCGACAAGCAAAATTTAACTGTAAGATCATATCCAAAATGATTTTTATTCCATGTTTACAAGTCGCTCGTTAAATGCAACAATGGCGCCGCTCGGCGGTAAGATGTCGCGTGCGCTCGTGGTTATACTATTTTTAAACGAATGTCTATTACAAAGAGTGCATATTACATTGTCTTGGGTTGGAGTGGCTTACCCTGTTACAGTGTTACAGGGTAGTGAAAGGGTAACCTGTTCGGAGCGGGTTACAGTAATCCGTTCGAAGGTGTAACATATGTCAAAGGGTTTTTCTTAAAGCGCTTAAAAAAACCCTTTCAATGAGTATCCGGCCGATCCCGAAATTTGACATCTATCATCTTACTTGTCAAATCAATAACGAGTTAGCTATCATTGCCGTCTATCGATCGCCCTCTTTAAACTCTAAAGACGATTTTGATAATTTCCTAGACAGTCTGGACTGTATTCTAACAACACTAAACAAGTGCAATAGTATATGTGGCGAGTAAGTCGCACGACTAAACGCAGCACAGGATCACGCCATTTTACGTCACAGCGTGCCGTGTGCAAAACAAGTTTCGAAAGCTCCGCCCACCTTGCGACGACAAGTTAACTTAGCGCCGCCTCCCAAGACATGGCATCTGCGCATCCTTTGTTCGAAGCACTAATGAGGCAAGATGGCGGCGCACTCATCTATTGTCCACGCTAATGAGAGGGCGTAAACTCCTGCGCAAATATGCCAAGTGGGAGCCGTTTTTTATCATAATGTTTAGTATAAATAGCTGTGTATTTTCTAAGATTCATTCATTACGCTTGTGTCTTGCTACCGCAATATAACTCTGTCGCTTTCACCTGGCATTTTATTCCTTCGCTTATCATCATATTCCTCATTGCTTCTGCTATACCCACCTGTATTATCTACGCAAGTAGTATACTGTAGCCAGCATATACCAACGGAGTCCTATACTACTTCACTGGTGACCCCGACGTGATCCGGATTGAAGTATAGAAACTCGAAGCCTGGTAAACATCAATTATGGTGGACAACAAAGAAGAGGACAAGGATTTCTTCATGACGTACCGAGTGGGGGTCAAGACACCAGCCTTCAACGCAGATGATCCACAATTATGGTTCGCGCAGCTTGAGGGCCAGTTCGTTCTCTCCAACATTACCACAGACAACACGAAGTTTTATTACGTGCTGGCGCAGCTCGAGCCACAGCATTCAGCTCAAGTACGTGACCTCATAGTGAATCCCCCCTCCACCGGCAGATACGAGAAACTGAAAGCAGAGCTTATTAAACGATTGTCCGCCTCACAGGAAAGGAAGATTAAACAGCTACTCATGCATGAGGAGTTAGGAGACAGGAAACCCACCCAATTTCTCCGTCACCTGCAGCAACTGGCTGGACCCACTGTCCCGACCGACTTCATCAGATCAATTTGGTGCAGTAGGTTGCCGGCGAACCTCCAAACTATAGTCACGATGCAAGCAAACTCCAGCCTAGAAGAAGTAGCAGAATTAGTAGACCGCATCAATGACATCGTTCCAGTAACCGCGCAAGTAGCTGCTACTAGCATGCCAGTGCCTGGGCAAGTAGCTAGCTCACAGCCCGCAACGAGCCAACAAAGCAGCGCTATCGAAGCGTTGACACAAACAGTGGCTGAGCTATCACGAAAACTTGAGGTTATGAGCTCGCAGTTACGTCACCGATCTTCCCGTTCCCGTTCCGGAGGAAGGTTTAACCAGAACCGCCACCGATCACAATCCCGCACGAGAGACAACCGGTACTGTTACTACCACAGCCGATTTGGCGACAAAGCCCGCAGATGTACAGAACCATGTGCCTATAATGAGAAGGCGTTAAACCACCAAGGCAGCCACTAAAGGCGGATTTTGACTGCCATGCAATATCGAGCCGCCTGTTCATTACGGATCGCAGCACTAAGATACAGTTTCTTATAGATACGGGTTCAGACCTGTGTGTATTTCCACGATCCGCTGTACGGGGACCACGCATGAAGACAAAATACGAGTTGTTTGCAGCAAACGGGTCAGTTATCAGCACATATGGATTTCATCCCCTAACACTCAACTTTGGACTCCGCCGCGAGTTCACGTGGCGATTCATAGTTGCCGACGTCACCAAACCCATAATCGGAGTCGACTTTTTGGCTTACTACAATCTGATTGTCGACTGCCGAAACCAGCGCCTCATAGACAACCTGACGTCCCTTACAACTCAGGCACCACAGTACGAACCAACAGAAGCCATATCATCTGTTCGCACCATCACCGAAGTTAGCAACTACCACCGCATCTTGAAGGAGTATCCAGACCTCACTCGTCCCACTGGAAAGCCAGGGGTACCGAAGCACAAGACACTGCACCATATACGCACTACGCCGGGACCCCCTGTCTCTAATCGTCCTCGTCGTTTGGATCCACAACGCCTCAAGATAGCAAAGCGAGAGTTTGAGGAGATGCTGCAAAACGGGACGGCACGCCCTTCGGAAAGCGCCTGGTCCTCACCACTGCACTTAGCGCCCAAGAAGAATGACGGATGGCGTCCATGCGGTGACTACCGCGCATTGAACGCACGGACCATCCCGGACGTCTATCCTATCAGACACCTGCAGGACTTCACCCACGAGTTGGCGGGCAGCACTATCTTCTCCACGATAGATTTGGTGAAGGCATACAACCAAATTCCCGTCTCCGAAGAAGACATACCTAAGACGGCGATAACAACTCCATTTGGCCTCTTTGAATTTCCCTACATGACCTTTGGACTCAGAAACGCCGCACAGACTTTCCAAAGGTTCATGGACGAAGTTCTGCGAGACCTAACCTTTTGTTATGGATATCTTGACGATATACTGGTGTTCAGCAAGGATATCCATCAGCACGAACAACACCTCAGACTACTGTTCGAAAGGTTGGTCAAATACGGCGTCTTATTAAATACTAGCAAGTGTATTTTTGGCCAAACAGAGGTGATATTCCTGGGATACAAAGTCTCTGCGTCAGGTACACAGCCTCCAGAATGCAAAGTCCAAGCCATACAAGACTTCCCTGAGCCAAAGACGGTCAAAGAACTGAGGCGATTCCTAGGGATGCTGAACTTTTATCGCCGTTTCATACCTGAAGCTGCTTCAAAACAGGCACCTCTCAACGAACTGCTCGCAGGTCCAAAAGTCAAGGGATCACATCCAATCATCATGACACCAGAGCTGCTAGAAGCTTTCAACAGCTGCAAGCAGAGCCTCACCGAAGCCACACTCTTAGTGCATCCAGACCCTCACGCTGAGCTAAACATACTTACGGATGCGTCTGATACAGCAATCGGCGCAGTACTTCAGCAGCGGAGCAAAGGGAGATGGCAGCCGCTGGCATTCTTTTCGAAGAAACTCAGCCCATCGCAGAAGAAGTACAGCCCGTACGACCGTGAGCTTCTGGCAATATACGAAGCCATCAGATACTTCCGATTCATGGTTGAGGCACGCGTGTTCCACGTCACAACGGACCATAAACCGCTGACATTTGCGTTTGCACGCCCACGGTCAAATTGCCCTCCCCGGCAATTCAGATACCTGGATTATATAGGACAATTTACGACAGATATCAGATACATACCTGGGAAGGACAACGTTGTTGCGGACACACTTTCACGCGTCAATGAACTCCAACTACCCTTGGATTACCAGGCCCTGGCCAAGGAACAGCAAACCGACCTCGAACTGCAGAGATTGCTAAAAGGCGGATCATCTTTGAAGCTGAGGAAGGTGAAACTACCTGAATGCAACACCGAAATATACTGCGACGTAACGTGTATTCCACGACCATTTATAACGAGAACGTTTCGCAAGCAGGTGTTCATGTCTCTTCATAACCTCAGCCATCCTGGGCGTAAGGCAAGTGTCCGGTTGGTCACTGAGAGGTTTGTTTGGCCGGGGGTAAGAAAGGACTGCAGACAAATGGCAAAAGAATGTGAAGCGTGTCAAAGGAGTAAGGTGACACGCCATACCTCTGCCCCATTGCAGGCATTCAAACCACCTTCGGCACGTTTTCGCCACATCCACCTCGATTTAATTGGGCCCTTACCACTGTCCTCTAACTACAGGTACTGCCTCACGATTGTCGACCGCGCGACACGGTGGCCTGAGGCGTACCCACTGCAGGACATTACCGCAGAAACCTGTGCTACTGCTCTCACCACTGGATGGATAGCCCGGTTCGGCTGTCCAGAACATATCACCACGGACCGAGGCCGGCAATTTGAATGCCGCACCTTCAAGAACCTAGCCGCCCTGATAGGCGCCACTCACCATCTGACCACTTCTTATCACCCCGCAGCTAACGGCCTCGTTGAGAGACTGCACCGCCAATTGAAAGCCGCGATCATGTGCCATGCGAATTCAAGCTGGACAGAAGTTCTTCCATGGGTACTACTAGGCATACGCAGCGCATGGAAAGAAGACATAGGCGCAACAACCGCTGAACTCGTCTACGGTGAGCCACTCCGCCTACCTGGACAGTTCCTCACAGAAGCCTCAAAGGATGCCGTGGACATGAGTGACCTGGTAGACAGGTTACGCGCCCACATGACCAAGTTGACGCCACAACCAACGTCGTGGCACACGAGCTCCAGCCGACCCTTCTACATCCCGAAGGACTTGAGCACTGCATCCCACGTCTTTCTACGCGAAGGCCCAGGTCGAAGATCACTGCAGGCCCCTTATACAGGTCCACACAAGGTCCTTGCTCGCGACCAGAAGACAGTAGACATCGAAGTCAATGGAAAAAGACAGAAGGTGACGATTGACCGAGTAAAACCTGCATATAGGACGAGAGACGAACTGGATCCAGGACAAGGCCAGACTTCAGACCCAGTTCAGCCTGATAACATAGTCAGAAAAACAAGAAGCGGCAGGACGGTGAAATTTCCTAACTACTATCGCCCGTAGTCACGGTCTCGCCGGGGGAGTGGTGTGGCGAGTAAGTCGCACGACTAAACGCAGCACAGGATCACGCCATTTTACGTCACAGCGTGCCGTGTGCAAAACAAGTTTCGAAAGCTCCGCCCACCTTGCGACGACAAGTTAACTTAGCGCCGCCTCCCAAGACATGGCGTCTGCGCATCCTTTGTTCGAAGCACTAATGAGGCAAGATGGCGGCGCACTCATCTATTGTCCACGCTAATGAGAGGGCGTAAACTCCTGCGCAAATATGCCAAGTGGGAGCCGTTTTTTATCATAATGTTTAGTATAAATAGCTGTGTATTTTCTAAGATTCATTCATTACGCTTGTGTCTTGCTACCGCAATATAACTCTGTCGCTTTCACCTGGCATTTTATTCCTTCGCTTATCATCATATTCCTCATTGCTTCTGCTATACCCACCTGTATTATCTACGCAAGTAGTATACTGTAGCCAGCATATACCAACGGAGTCCTATACTACTTCAGTATATACCACATCGGAGATGCTAACATAGATATTAAACCATCTAATACAGATGACCGATGTGCTAATTACCTAACCCTAAACGGAAGCCGGAAGACCCACGGTCATTACCTCCCCACTAGAATAAATAATTGTATTGATCACGTTCTCCTTAAATCCAATAAATCTACTGATATACTTGTCTTGAAATCCCATATCACGGATCACCTTCCATTACTAATATATGTGGATAGATCAGACTCAGTGCAACAGAAGGCTCCTGATTATAAGACCCCAAAAATAATTATCCTAATGTCATAAAGGATATGGAGGGACAGGATTTCACTCATGTCACTAACACGGTAGACCCTAATATAGCTGCTTCTTGTCTAGTAAACATAGTTCAATCTATTCTGGAAAAACATACACGTATAATCAATGTTCCTAAAACATCAAGAAATCTAAAGCCTTGGATTACTCCGGGTCTATTACGATGCATTCGGCATCGTGATAATCTTCACAAAAAAGCCCGTAGCTCTCCCAATAATGACATGGTCCGAATCTCCTATAAACGATACCGAAATAATTGTAACAACCTGCTCAAGAAGCTTAAAACTGCATATGAAATATCAGAATTGGAAAAAGCTAAACGTAACCCTAGAACACTCTGGAATAAAATAAAAGAGATTACACATGCCAAAAAGAGATGTGATCCTCCTCTAGAACTTTTAAAAACATGTGCGGACCCTTACAGTGCAGCCAATCAAGTATCTAAGTTCTTTGCCAACATTGGCTCAGACCTAGCCTCTAAAATTGCACCCCCCCCCACTGATATTGTCGCTGCCAAAAACTTCCTCCCCTAATTCATTTGTCATTCTTGCCGTTGACAATTCTGAGGTTGACTCAACCATCATGAATTTAAGACACGATAGTGCCACTGGATGGGACGGAATATCTTCTTTTCTCCTTAAAATGTGTCGCAAACCTCTTGTACCCGTTATCACACATATCATTAATATATCAATCGAGAAAAGAATTTTTCCAGAACCGTTTAAGAAGGCCTTGGTCCATCCTGTGTTCAAGGGTGGGAACAGAGACTGCGTGAATAATTACAGACCAATCTCGGTTCTTTCAGCAATGTCGAAGGTTATGGAAATGTTAATAAATGGACGTCTACTCAACTTTCTGTACAAACAACAAGTCATTGCGCACAACCAATATGGTTTCAAGAAATGTGTTTCTACAGAGGATGCGATTGCCGACTTAACAGAAACTGTTGCTAGAAATCTAGACGATCATCGAAAATGCCTTTCAATATTCTTGGACCTACAGAAAGCGTTCGATACGGTTTCTGTTCCTACTCTTCTGGCGAAATTGGAAGCCATTGGCATTCGAGGAACAGCCCATGACCTTTTCAAGAGCTATCTCCAAAACAGAAAACTTCGTGTAAAGATTGATTCATACATTAGTGATGAAGAAATCATCACATACGGAGTTCCGCAAGGCAGTGTCATGGGGCCTACGCTATTCCTAATATATATAAATGACCTTTGCAAATTGGAGCTCCCCAACAGCAAAATATTCACTTATGCTGATGATACTGCGATCGTAGTATATGAAGATTCATGGACGGACGTGAAGTATCATGCAGAACAATCGCTACAAATAGTCATGAGGTGGCTGCAAAACAACCTTCTATCACTAAATTTGTCTAAAACCAATTATATTCCTTTCTCTATCAGTCAACGGACCAAAGCACCATCTTATTTGAAACTTTTTGCTCATACCTGCATTGGCTCCACCTCCTGTTCATGCACACCAATATCACGTGTGAGTCAAACCAAATATCTGGGTGTAGTAGTTGATGACGGACTAAAGTGGTACTCTCAAGTTGAGAGCCTAACGTCAAGGGTGAGGAAACTTATATATATCTTCAAGTCCCTAAGGCATTGCGCTGACCACAAAACATTGAAAATGGTCTATCTTGGACTTTGCCAGTCTGTCATTAGCTATTGCATTCCGGTTTGGGGTGGCATGCTGAAGACTAAACTCCTTGGGTTGGAACGTGCCCAGAGGGCTGTGCTTAAGGTGATGCTCAGAAAACCGTATAGATATCCCACTAATGAATTGTATGCGGAATGCAGGGTACTTACTATACGGCAACTCTTTGTGCTTAATGCCACCCTCAGAAAGCATTGTCAGGTTCTTTTATTAGATCCAACCACTCGTAAAGCCAAATATGCATGTCACACATGCCAGACATGCAAAAACATCCTTCGCTAGTCGCCAGCTTTATGTTATAAGCTCGCTCATTTACAGAAGAGTGAATAAACATATACAAATTTGCAACAGACACGAAGTTAAAACTAAACTACAAAACTGGCTGTATGATCAAGACTATTCTCGTACAGAAGATCTTATAACTATAATAATGTAGGAACTTCAAAACTAAAAATTAAAAATTAAAATTAAAGACTATTCTACAAAACTGAAACCATACAACACTCACCAAACTCACCTCTCACTAATACAACCCCCCTCCACCATTCGTACACCACACCACAACACACCATACCATAACACAAGACACCATACCACAACAAAACCACCACACCTAACAACCACATAACCATCCTTAAACACACATACCTACATACACACATTCATATTCATAGTTATAGCAGGTCATTATAGGTTCATTATAATATAACATACACATAAAGGATTATTTGTGCACTAAGTTACAGTAGAACACTGACTCCTAAGTCACAGGGTTCCCCTAGTTTAGGAGGCAGGGTTTTCCACTATTTATGCAGCCTTTCTTCCTCCAAAGATTTTTGTTCCTATGAGCATTGTAAGAATTTGTATGTTAAGGTTTTTGTGTTAATAAACTTTATTTTTATTTATTTATTTCTTTATTTATAATATTACAAATTATTGCCCATAACTTCGTTTGTGATCCAGGATAAAAGTACTCTATGTCCATTTGAAAGACCATGGTCTATTCATGTGTCAAATTTAATCCATACTCTTCTGACATCTTGTAAATATCTTATAAATATCTTGGTAAGTGCATTATTTGGTTAGTTTGTGCACTAGCGCACAATTTTATTTTTCAAGTTAGATAATAAAATTGTGTGCTAGTAACCAAATGCAACTGATAAAATTTAAAAATATATTGTAAAAATTCGCGTGACATATCACATATAAGTTAACTAAAAATACTGTGTATACAGAATCGAATCACAGAATATTATCATTACCGTTTGTTGCAGCTCATTGCCATTCGAATAAAAAAGAACGGTAATCGATGGTAATTAGAAGAATGGTAATTAGATTCATAAATATTTTCTATAAATTACCGTTTTTTGAATAATTACAGCATTTTCGAGTTTATCAGCGGATAAAGAAACTTCTGCCGATTACATTCGTCAAATTATTATTTGATAAAAATTAGTATAAATACCTTTTATAACACGAACGGTATGCAGAAATATTCCTAACCGAACTTAAAGTTTCGTAGTCTTTCATGCCTGTGTTCGGCTCAGTGGCTGAGCGTTGAGTGTCTCCAAATGCGTAATGCGAAGCGCGGTGCACAAGTCGGGTAAATATTAAAATATCGGATCGAGCGTACCGTCGAATGGTAATTATGAGAAAGTGTAGGGACATTTTTCGAAGTTGTATAAAACCGCTTAAATATGTTCTTTATAAAGAAATAAAACGTCAATGAATAGATTAACTATCCTATTATGCGTATTAGTAATAAAAAAGACATTCTTCAAATGCAGTTCTGTAACTGGATTTGGTAATTTCCTAAAATCTGGGAAAAGGGACGCAGACGGTAATAAGATTTAAGATCCTTTGTTTTAACCCTAGAAAGATAGTCTGCGTAAAATTGACGCATGCATTCTTGAAATATTGCTCTCTCTTTCTAAATAGCGCGAATCCGTCGCTGTGCGTTTAGGACATCTCAGTCGCCGCTTGGAGCTCCCGTGAGGCGTGCTTGTCAATGCGGTAAGTGTCACTGATTTTGAACTATAACGACCGCGTGAGTCAAAATGACGCATGATTATCTTTTACGTGACTTTTAAGATTTAACTCATACGATAATTATATTGTTATTTCATGTTCTACTTACGTGATAACTTATTATATATATATTTTCTTGTTATAGATATCGTGACTAATATATAATAAAATGGGTAGTTCTTTAGACGATGAGCATATCCTCTCTGCTCTTCTGCAAAGCGATGACGAGCTTGTTGGTGAGGATTCTGACAGTGAAATATCAGATCACGTAAGTGAAGATGACGTCCAGAGCGATACAGAAGAAGCGTTTATAGATGAGGTACATGAAGTGCAGCCAACGTCAAGCGGTAGTGAAATATTAGACGAACAAAATGTTATTGAACAACCAGGTTCTTCATTGGCTTCTAACAAAATCTTGACCTTGCCACAGAGGACTATTAGAGGTAAGAATAAACATTGTTGGTCAACTTCAAAGTCCACGAGGCGTAGCCGAGTCTCTGCACTGAACATTGTCAGATCTCAAAGAGGTCCGACGCGTATGTGCCGCAATATATATGACCCACTTTTATGCTTCAAACTATTTTTTACTGATGAGATAATTTCGGAAATTGTAAAATGGACAAATGCTGAGATATCATTGAAACGTCGGGAATCTATGACAGGTGCTACATTTCGTGACACGAATGAAGATGAAATCTATGCTTTCTTTGGTATTCTGGTAATGACAGCAGTGAGAAAAGATAACCACATGTCCACAGATGACCTCTTTGATCGATCTTTGTCAATGGTGTACGTCTCTGTAATGAGTCGTGATCGTTTTGATTTTTTGATACGATGTCTTAGAATGGATGACAAAAGTATACGGCCCACACTTCGAGAAAACGATGTATTTACTCCTGTTAGAAAAATATGGGATCTCTTTATCCATCAGTGCATACAAAATTACACTCCAGGGGCTCATTTGACCATAGATGAACAGTTACTTGGTTTTAGAGGACGGTGTCCGTTTAGGATGTATATCCCAAACAAGCCAAGTAAGTATGGAATAAAAATCCTCATGATGTGTGACAGTGGTACAAAGTATATGATAAATGGAATGCCTTATTTGGGAAGAGGAACACAGACCAACGGAGTACCACTCGGTGAATACTACGTGAAGGAGTTATCAAAGCCTGTGCACGGTAGTTGTCGTAATATTACGTGTGACAATTGGTTCACCTCAATCCCTTTGGCAAAAAAACTTACTACAAGAACCGTATAAGTTAACCATTGTGGGAACCGTGCGATCAAACAAACGCGAGATACCGGAAGTACTGAAAAACAGTCGCTCCAGGCCAGTGGGAACATCGATGTTTTGTTTTGACGGACCCCTTACTCTCGTCTCATATAAACCGAAGCCAGCTAAGATGGTATACTTATTATCATCTTGTGATGAGGATGCTTCTATCAACGAAAGTACCGGTAAACCGCAAATGGTTATGTATTATAATCAAACTAAAGGCGGAGTGGACACGCTAGACCAAATGTGTTCTGTGATGACCTGCAGTAGGAAGACGAATAGGTGGCCTATGGCATTATTGTACGGAATGATAAACATTGCCTGCATAAATTCTTTTATTATATACAGCCATAATGTCAGTAGCAAGGGAGAAAAGGTTCAAAGTCGCAAAAAAATTTATGAGAAACCTTTACATGAGCCTGACGTCATCGTTTATGCGTAAGCGTTTAGAAGCTCCTACTTTGAAGAGATATTTGCGCGATAATATCTCTAATATTTTGCCAAATGAAGTGCCTGGTACATCAGATGACAGTACTGAAGAGCCAGTAACGAAAAAACGTACTTACTGTACTTACTGCCCCTCTAAAATAAGGCGAAAGGCAAATGCATCGTGCAAAAATGCAAAAAAGTTATTTGTCGAGAGCATAATATTGATATGTGCCAAAGTTGTTTCTGACTGACTAATAAGTATAATTTGTTTCTATTATGTATAAGTTAAGCTAATTACTTATTTTATAATACAACATGACTGTTTTTAAAGTACAAAATAAGTTTATTTTTGTAAAAGAGAGAATGTTTAAAAGTTTTGTTACTTTATAGAAGAAATTTTGAGTTTTTGTTTTTTTTTAATAAATAAATAAACATAAATAAATAGTTTGTTGAATTTATTATTAGTATGTAAGTGTAAATATAATAAAACTTAATATCTATTCAAATTAATAAATAAACCTCGATATACAGACCGATAAAACACATGCGTCAATTTTACGCATGATTATCTTTAACGTACGTCACAATATGATTATCTTTCTAGGGTTAAATTTAGTAAAAAAAAAGTATTTTTAAGGATTGTGCCTCATAAAACACCAAGATAACTATTCGAAAACAACTTAAAATACCAATTCTTTCAGCGTTTTATATATTATTTATCTTCTACCATGTGATATGCACGAAATGAAATATTTACCTTGCTGCTTCATGACAAAGCGCTGGTCCACACATCGGGTGTTTCCAAGACTACCATCAAAGAATGAAGAATGAAAGCCCGACTTGGCCCCAAGCGATTTTTATTTATTTTCAAAATTGAAATCCGACTTCCGAGGAAAACGTTAGAAAAAAGTTTAACACGGATGAAGAGGTGAAGCCCGCGGTTTTGGCACATTTTGAAGATAAAAACTTCAGACAATTTTTTTGAAGGAATTGAAATGTTAATTAAGCGATGCGAAAAGAGTATTGAAATTTAGGAGGACCGCATTGAAAAATAATAAAAGTTTTTTGAGATTTATCCTTTATTTATAGTTCAGACCAGAAACTTTTGGACCTTACTACGTGAAAGGGCGTCATGGTTCGATATGTATCGGGGTTTTTAGGAGCGGTTTTAGCGAGTAATAAAGAAAAATTGTAACCATAGCAACTGTCAAAATACCGTTGTTATTGTCATAACATTTCGAAGTTACGACTAAAATAATTTGTGAAGTAGATTATTATCTATATTAATCCATACTTCCATATCTATATTTTAATACTAGCTGTTGCCCGCGACTTCGTCCGCGTGGTTAGAAGAAATTGCGACTATAACTTGAGATTTAAACTATCCTATCTCTCAAGTTGAATCGAACTGCACATGGTGTGCGAATTTTATTATAATCGGTCTAGTGGTTTAGGAGTCACGGACACGGACTTATTTGTAGACCTTTTTAAGTTGTACAATACTGTAGTACATTGTTTTGATCTATCTTGTAGGCTTCAGTCAGCGTTTGCAATGTAAGCGCAAAAAATGTGTTTTTACGACCCCACATTAGAAACCTCAAAAATTGTAACCTATGTGTTATTCTGATGTATAAGCTATATTGTGGTAAAGTTTCATTCAAATCCATTCAGTAGTTTTTACGTGAAAGAGTAACAAACATCCATACATACATACTTACAAACTTTCGCCTTTATAATAGTAGTAGGATATTATCCAAAAAATGTTTCGACTGGGGATGATCCCCACTAAGGAGACATTTAAGTAAGTGTGGTGGATCTTGGAAATTTGGAAGAAAAATTTTTCCATTTGAGCAGCACATTCCGTCTGTCTCTTTCTTCCATTTCAAAGCATGACAAAAAATTACAAATTTCTCTCATGTCACCCACGGAAGTAAAGTCAGCATAATTCTAGACGAATATGTGAACCCTGATTTTTCCCCATTGTCCCAAGGTAATAAAATATTTGCATCGTCATATTCCATGGACTCATCAGCTTCGCTATTTGTTTCTGTATTCATATGGTATCGAGCTCGTTCCATTTCTAGGCGAGATTGACGTTGTTCTGCTGTTTCTGCTCGTCTTAGGTCATCTATTCTTTTCCTTTCAGATGCAAGATAACTTTCATTGTTTCTTTGTACACCTACATAGTTATGTCTAGCTATTTGTAATCGTTCTTCTCTTTGGGAGAGAGATTCAGACTCGCGCGAGAGAGCGTGACGCTCTCGGTCAGATGACAGACGTGCATGGCGTTCCTCGATACTCTCTTGAGAACGCAAAGTCGCGGTCCGAGTTCTTGCGAACTTAAGCGCGACTCCCTTTCTGTGAAAGTCTCTGACTCGCGTGAGAGAGAGTGGCGCTCCCGATCAGCAGACAGCCGGACTTCGCGTTCCTGGTACTCTCTTGAGAACGCAAAGTCGCGGTCCGAGTTCTTTGCAAACTTAAACGTGACTCCCTTTCCGTGAACGTTTCAGATTCACGTGAAAGAGCGATGTGCTCTCGGTTAGCAGATAACCGTGCTTCACGATCTTCTTCCGATTCCTGAGACCTAATTAGTCTCATCCTTTTCGCATTTCGGCTACGCAGCGAAAGGTTTGTTTTTTTCTTTGAGGCATTTTCAAGGAAAATTTAAGCAATAAAAAAACCAACAACACTTATGACCGAATAGCCTACAAACTTAAAAGAACGGTGCGTCGAACAGTCTAAGTATGTTCGTGGTCGTGACTTAACGAATTGGCTAAGTTACTGTAAAAAGATTGGCACTATTGGATACAAACTACGAAGTAAATAAAATACTACTTCGTACTTCAAACCAATGACCAAACGAAACCAAACAAAACACAAAACCAATACTTATATTTCGACCAATTTAGAACAACGATTTTCTTCCAAGCAACCTAAGACCTTTTACGACACACTCGAGAACTTTTAAGACACCAAACGAAACCCAATTTGCCAAGTAAACACGGTCGACGTGATTCTCGCGCGGAATTTCTTAACACCGCGATTCAGAAAATGACGTCATTTGCACAACGCCATCTATCGGATTTGGATTTCAACTATCAACATTAGTTCTATTTTTAGTCTTAAGATGTCGTTGCAAGTTTGAGTCGTGCAAGTCGTTCTTGAACTCACTAAATTAATCATATCTTTTGATAGAGTGAACCGATTTCGATGAAATAAAAACTAAGTTATACCTCAAGTTGCGTATAATTTTTGTATATAAACATTGTCTGCATTGAATTCGTAGATTTTACGTGATGCGCGCACAAACAAACATATAAACAGACAAACAGACAAAAATTTCAAAAATGATGGAATTGGGTTCTGTTACTTATCTTTTCACACGCTGGCTATTTTTTTTCTAAATTTCTTCAATGTACAAAAATGACTTTTCTACAGATTTATTATATGTATAGATATAGACTAGCTTTTGCCCGCGACTTCGTTCGCGTGTAATAGCGACTTTCGGCAGAAAAGATAGCTGTGTCCGCGAATCTGTTAGCGTGTGACTCCTTCTGTTATTAAGTTAATGTATTGGTAATATTGTTTAGATCACATTTACATGAGGCTTAAACTATATTGGAAGTTGTTGCGTCCGGCACGTGAACATAAAGATTTCTAGAACTGCTAACCCGGGAAAGAGCAACGTATAACTGACCATGCGAGAAACAACTGACACCGAGATCTACTCCGGCAACACGAAGAGTCTGCCCTTGAGCTTTATTAGTTGTCATTGCATAACACACCGATACCGGGAATTGCGTTCTTTTAAATTGGAACGGAAAATTATTTGGTATAATGGGTATTCTGGGGATAAAGACGGTTTCTCCTGCACCGCAACCTGTTACAATTTGAGCGTCGATTATATTTTGTTGCAACTGGGTTACTTTCAGTCGAGTTCCATTGCAAAGTTGTGGTGGTCTTAAATTTCGGAGTAGAATAATCGGAATGCCAATTTTTAAACAAAATTTCATGAGAAGGAAGTCCGGGCATAATTAAAGAATTTAAGAATTCTATCGGGTAGGTAATTAGTGGCTTCTTGTTCATCGACCATTCTATTTATTGATCTATAAACTTTGCTTTCCCCTTGTATATTTGACAGTATTTTGTTATTAATCTCAAATGCCTGATCATTGCGAGGAGTTAAAATGGATCTTTCGCTGAGCCAAGTATTGTCCCTATTTAATATATTTGTCACCGTAAACCGACGATATCAGATGTGTTTGAGATTGAACTATACAACATAATTCAGGCGTCAAAATAAGTTTTCCTTGGTGTAGTTGTGGATAGGTACCTCCACCAATCTTTAATAATGTATTAGAAAATTGACTATTATCTGGATTATCTCCAGTTCTCACTCGCATGTTTATAGTTAAATGCATCGATTGTATATCACGCCACAAGCGCCACAAGCCCTAACCTCATCAGTTCGGGTTCCCCGTAGTATTACCGGTAAGGTTTGTCGGAAATCACCACAAAATAAAACCGTGATACCGCCCATTGGTCGATCATTTTGTTTTATATCCCTTAAAGTTCTGTCTACCGCTTCTACTCCTTTTCGATGGGCCATCGTACACTCATCCCATATGATTAAATTACACTCGCGCAATACCTTAGCTTTGTCGCTATTGCTTGAAATACTACAGGTTGGACTTTCCGTGCGATCTAAATCAATTGGTATTTTAAACATAGTGTGAGCAGTTTTACCTCTTGGTAGCAATGTTGCAGCTATCCCTAATGAAGCCACGGCAAGAGCAAATTTTACCCTGGTTTCGAACGGAAGCTAATATTAATTTAGTAACCATATTGTCCCCAAATTATTTTGAACACTCTCGCAAATGCGATCATAGACTGAACGTTGTTCTGCAGTCATCATTGGGACACCGCTTTCTAATATCGTCAGCAGTTCCATTGGGTTGTAACCAATCTCTGCGGAATATTCCCTTTTAGTAACGTCTCCGACTGAGGTTGGTGTGGCAATTTTGGCAAACCATATTCACATAGTTAATTTACCGCCTACTGCTGTTAAGTCATCCTGAAGAGCCAATAAACACTGATTTATAGCAAGATCACGGACGTTATCATTAGTTGTGCCTTCATCATTGTGAGATATATTCCTAAGAAAGTCTTCTGCAAGTTTTTCTTTATATTTTTCCCATAATTGTATAGCATCTGACAAATTACAAAATGTTAGTAATGTTACAAATAAATGGCGTAACCATCGTGATTATCACTAATACAGGATTCTGCTAAAGCGTCATCCCAATGCTGATCATTTTCAAGCAAATGACGCGCTTGGCAAGCTTTTCTAAAATCTATAAATGAGGTTGGTCCTCGCACTGTGTGTAACAATAATCGCAAATAGAAACACTCAGCGTTGTTAGGATGAACGGTATACACTCTACCAAGAACATGTTCTGTGAAAATACCTGACTCGCCACCTACAGGCCTGCCACGGCGTCTCCGATTAAAGACACCTCGTTGCTTATTGTAGGTATAATACGATGGAACTTCCTCATACAAAAGAGATTTTGCAAAATCATCAGTTTGGCAAAGTCGAAAGAATGCTAATAAAGTTGTTTGTGTAGGGTTCTCTAATCGTTCTGTAACATTTTCGGCGTTGAAATATATACGTTGACCGCCTTCAAGATGAACATCTAGATGAGTCACAGGTGGATATCTTTCGTGAATGTTGAAACTTAAGATCCGCCGCACAGCTTCTGAAGAACTAATATATCTGCCTGACTGAAATCTAGTAATTTCATTATGTTCATTTCTCAACGCAAATGTAGCGTGGTCACTGCCCTTATTAATGTACTTACAAATATATTTTATTGACTCTACACTATTACACATTTCAACATTTATGTGAGTTTGAAATGTTCTAGACAACACAGGCGAATACGGAACGCCCCACCTATTATCTAAAGTTACCTGTTGTCTAGACACTCGTTTTTCAACAGTAAAACCACCATTGTCTCTTCAACGACGACGATATAATGGGTATCCATCATGTCCCGTTACAGTTTCATCCACTAAGCATTTTGGATATCTTTTAGTGCAACGACCGTCTTGCATGCAAGTAGGATTCCCGTTAAATGCACCACATGGACCATGTATCATATGGGTTTTAACAATGTCGTATAGCACGCGATCTGCAATCGGACTTGGAATTTCAGCACTGATTAAACTGTCTACATCATTCGGTCGAACCTCATCTTTTACCCATAGCAGGATATGTGCGTGAGGTAAGCCGCCAGCTAAGTCGCCAATCCCACGCACTCTAGCTGTGCTTAATAATCTCTTGGATCTTAATCCAACAGCTGATCTGTTTGCGGATGTATGGCCGAAGATTTTGTCGGTATGCCTGAAGTACTGTGAGATAAATTTATGAAAGTGTTTTTGTTTTTATGTTTTTTTTATTTATATTCTAATTTGTTTAATGTTTAAATTTGTATAATGTATATTTTTTATTGCTGTAATTGGTTTTTCACCGTTGTAATTGATTAAAATAAATTAAATAAATTAAATTGAAGTTGTGAAATTAGTTCAGTATTTAAATTCGGGAATATTGATTTCTTATATTCGACTGTTCGTTGTAGTCGGATACGAAATATATTCGAAGAAACTTAGGTTGGTCTTCAGGCAAAAGGGATCTATCAAATGGTAAACATGACCTTGTACCTTAAAGTAGGCATGAAAGGACCTTTTGAGATTTGTTTAGCACAAAGGATGTCATTTGAAACGCACTATTA